>NW_026975108.1:0-182650 GCF_030014295.1 Loxodonta africana
CATAGAGAGATAGTATTCCTCTCACTCCTCCAGCTACGGGGCTGCCCCAGGAAAGCGATGGGTCAGGTGCGCATATTTCACCCAGGTGCACACAGTCAAGGGGGTGGCGGTCGCCTGGCAGACCAAAACCTCCTTTGACCCCGTGGGCAAGATGCCCCAGGTCTTTAAGGCCGAGCTCTCTGAGGAGAGCACCATCGGCTCTGCCCCCAGTCTGGCCAACACTGAGTCCCTGGTCAGCACCCTGGAGCCCTGGCAGAAGGGGCCCCAGACCTGTACTCCGGACCCCACCGACCAAGGGGAGGAGCATGGGGAGAGCCCCCACGCAGCCACCCTGGAGTGGCTGGTGACCCGTGAGCACGGCTTCCGCTGCGTGGCCAGAGAGATGTCAGGGTGTCAGGAAACCTGCCTGCAGGTGAGCAGTGGGCATAAAGCCCTAAACCAAGGACTCTGGGTCCCTTCCCAGCAGCATACAGGCAGAGAAAGAGGTAGGGCTTGGCAGGAGGAGAGGAGGGCCCGGTGAAGGAAAATGAATTCACCCCAGCCATGTCTTCTGGTCTCCTAGGGTGAATTTGGGGTTATGATTAGGATGCATTGTTGTTGCCTCATTAGGGGAATGTAAGTGGGAGGTGGTGTAGAAAAATCCCCCTGGGTGTTAACCGTTTCTGGATAACAGTTGATCCAGTGCTTGCAGGGTACTTCTTGTAGAGCATGTCCTCGGGTAAGGGGTAGAGCTTTGGAACTTTTTCTTCTCCTTTAAATAAAGCTGTACATTCCAGTTCTTGACACGTCAATATATCCTGTTAATTTTTTCCCCCCTGTGGTCAAATCTGACCTGTCCCGAGGTCAAAGAACTGGAAGAAAAAGGCCGTCTGAGATGAAAGAAGCAAAAGAGAGGAGAGGCTTCTTAACCTGGGGAGAACAGCGAGAACACAGGTGACCAGAGGTATGGATGGAAGAGGCAAATTCAGGCCCAGACTCAACAGTGGACAACAAAGACCAAGTCTCAGTCACAACATCAAATGCCAGGTGTGGGGAAACCCTGGACATGACAGGGATGTATCCATCTCTCTGGGAGATGAGACCACAGAGGGCAGAGGAAAGGAGGGCAGGGCCTCTAGGATGGGCACCTCCATCTACAGTCTGTCCTGTGTGTATGCCTCAGAGTGACAGAGACAGCTCCTGTGAGGGAGAGGGTCACAGGCAGAGAAGAGCCAAGGTGTTCAGGCCAGGTAAATTCTGCAGTCTCCTAAGGATCCAAAACAAAAAATCAGAGATTCTCAGAGGTATCAGAGTGGGAGGGGTTGGCATTCCCAGGCTGGGGAGAGGCTGGCTGGGGAGGTACTGCTTTCTGAAGTCTTTTGATCAACGTCTTTCTTCTTAAAAGCTACCTTCCCAGTTGATGTCCTCTTTTATGCTCTAGGCTCAGACCTGAAAAGGGCCTCGAATGCACAAAGGCGGGTTATACAGTGGGTCAAGGCAGGGAGGAGGTGGTACCAGCACATCCAGGAAAGAGAATTTTCTGGAGCATCATGAGTTACCTAGTGAATCGCACATGGTGTCCAGCCTTCTACATTTAGCTGTAGACATGTGCTTGCAAACGTCTTTGAGGGGTAACTCTACTGACTTCCCAAAATTGTTTTTGGTCATTTCCAGTTATAGAGACCAGAAGAGCTCACTGGTTCCAAGAACAAGAAGAAATGCACTGGATCTCATTATTACTGTCTGTGGTGTGCTCTCCTTCCAGTGATTAAAATCTTTTGTCTGTCATTACAGAAAATTTTCACCTATTTAAAATATCTAACGAAACATGTTAAAATATACATGTATCTATGATGTTTATCAATTTCCAAAGTTCTGAAATCGTTTTTTATTACATTTTCAAGATTACAGATTTGTATGACAAAAAAGTTACATCAGGGTCCCACCCTCATATGTAATTTGCTCCCACTCCCACAAGGTATCCAATGTTAATAGACACACGTGTGTCCTTCCCTACATTTCTCTGCAGGGACACAAATACACAGTCACAGGTACACAAGTACATCTGCTGGGGTGTTTGCTTTTATGGAAACTTGGTCTCACTCTACCCACATTGCTCTCGCCCCTTCTTTCACTTGACATTCTACCTTGATTCTCTGTAAGTCATTAGATATGGCACTAACACTATATTTTTGGGTGTTTAACTTACATGAATAATTTAAATAGATGATAGCAACTCAGTACACTTTATCTGGACTTATACATGTTGTTGTTAGAAACTATCAAGTCAGTTCTGACCCACAGTGACCCTAGGCACCGCAGAACAAAACTCGGCCCGGTCATTGCAATCCTAATAATAGTTGCTATATTTGAGCACACTGTTGCAGCCACTGTATCAATCTCATTGAGGGTCTTCCTCTCTTTCCCTGGACCTCTGCTTTACCAAGCATGATGTCCTTTTCCAGGGACTGCTCCCTCTTGATAACATGTCCAAAGCCATCCTTACTTCTAAGGAATATTCTGGCTTTCTCTGCTCAAGACACATTTATTTGTCCATACACAACACCACTAAAATGGAAACATTATCATCCATGCTTTTTAAGTCCACTCTTCCTGCATGTTCTAACTCTCCTCCTCCTGTTCTTTCCCACAAGTGAATCCAAGGTAATTCATGTTAACAATGTGGTAAGTAGTCTCTCCTATCCTTGCTTAAACAAGCACGCACAGACTTGCATGTATCCTTCTCTTCTCATTTATACACACACATAAACAGGTATTCAAGCATATTCAAACAATTGATATTGTTTAACCCAGATGTGCTCATTTTATATACACTTCTCTGCACCTTGATTGTTTCAGTAATACTTCCATAATACTTCATAGAGATTTCTCCCACTCAACTACTACAACTCTTTTTCATTCTAATGACTCCCTGTTTTATTGAGGATGTAGCTTTACCATAAGTTATCTATCATTCCACCATCAATGGACAGTCAAAGTTTGGTCATATTAATAATAACTATACTTTGTGTACTACAGGATTTGTTTCTGTGGAATAGACTCCACAGAGTGAGATTTCCAATTCAAAGAATGTTAAAAGTACAGAGCCATGGCCTTTTCTTTCCCCTAGAGGCTGCCATAATGCACCTCTCCAGCCACGTCTCAGGGCATCCTTCTCCCCACAGCCCAGCCAGCCATAGGTGGTGCTGATTTTTAAATTGTGCCAGTTTCACTGGCAGTTTGATATTTTCTTAACTTGGACTATGTTTATTGGGCATGTGGATTTACTCTGAATGAACTGTTTGAATTCACTGCTCATTGTTCAAGTGCTTAACTTTTATCCTTCTGTGTAAAATGGAAATTGTTATTAAGCCTTGTCCTCTCCATTTCACATGATTTTCTAAATCTATGATTTGTGTATCACATTTTTGCAAGCTTTGTCCCCCAGAACGATCACTTGAGTCAGCACCATTTATTAAATAAATATAATTTTCTTGAAATACGACCTTTGTATCAATGGTTCTTGTGACTTCTTAACAGATTTTGTTTCATTGGTTGACTTGTCAGCTTCTATGCTATGTAATATCAATTTGTTCTGTTACCCAACGAGGTAGACACCTGTTACTATCCTGCTTTTTTATGTTTTACTTTGGTAAAACTGCCCTGGTTTTGCAGCGATTAAGTGCTCAACTGCTAATCCAAAGAAAGTTTGGCAGGTCGACCCCACCAGGTGGCTCCAAGGGAGAAAGACCTGGTGTTCTGCTCCCATAATGATTACAACCTAGAAATCCCTATGGGGCAGTCAGATGGGATCGCTTTGAGTCAAAAATCGCCTCCAAGTCTCGTGACAACAGGAATATTCTTTGTTATCTATTCTTTGTTATCTACTGTACTATTTGTAGCATATGATTACTGTATACAGTTCAAAAACAACTATCTTAATATTCCGGCTAGAAATGCATTCCACTTATATATTAGTTTTAAGGACCTCCATTTAATTCACAAGACATCCCATTTGAAAATATGGCATATTTTTGCATATATTCAGGTTTCATTTTATGTACTTTAATACATTGTTTTCCCTCATAGAGGTCCTTTGCTGCTCTGGTTAAAACAATGTTTTGCTAAATATTTTACACTTTTGGACACAGTGTGGTACAGTCAAGTAGTAGGGGAAAGAGAAGGGTCTGCCCTTCCCACCCTTGCCAATTTTAGACCCTTATTCTCTACTGGAGAGAAACCATTGATTTTGATGCATTTGTCTTTTATGCAGGTATGTAATTATATCATCATTATTTTAAATATCTCTCTTAATACTTGTACTAGTTATTTAAATTTTCTAGTTTATTCCTTCACCTAAAAACTATGTTGAGTGATACCAAAATTTTTGTCTGGTTCCAAATTTATCAGAATGGGTTTAATATTTTTCCATTTATCTCACACCTGATAAGTTTGGGGATAATTTCTTATGTACCAATAGATAACTAATACTCTGAGCTACTGACCTTTATGGTAATCTACACACAACTTGTTTCTGACAGTTAAGTACTTCCACCTGGCCTCTGTTCAGCTGGGATACCATGATTTACATTGCTACTAGGCAGCCCAGCCTCCACTAAAACCTGAGCCTACAGAGAATTGTTCTTCCTGAGCCTATAGAGAATTGTTCTTGTTAGCTGTCATCAAGTCATTACTGACTCATGACAACCCCATGTGGGCATAGTAGAAGTGTTCAGTAGGGTTTTCAAGGCTGTGATCCTTTAAAAGCAGATCGTCAGGACTGTCTTCTGAGGTGCCTTTGGGTAGGTTCAAACCACCAAACTTTCAGCTAGTATAGAACACTTAACTGTTTGTGGCACCCAGGGACCCCCTGCAAAGGATACATATTGGTAAGCTCCATGTTGCTGGTGCTCCCCTCATCTCCGCATTCCTTATTCTTTTGATGAAATGGGTGTCCTTCAGAACCTCCAAGAAATGGTCTTATAGAAGACTAACTCAGACATGCCCACATATTGGAGGCTTTTATTTCTTCTTCCAACACCCGACACAGTAGGTCTGGCATTTCGATTTCATAGAATTTGGGCCGTTGCCTTTTCCAACCTTCCAAAAGCAATCCCACAGCATATTAAACCCATTTCCAGAACCCTTGCTACGGTAATAAATCCTTCTCAACAAACTCTCCTTGACCCAACTTTATATTAAACTCCCCTTGACTCAGCACCTTCAGCACTCGTCCCTCAGCACACCCCCGTCCTGCTCACACAAGGCAGCCAGGTCTTGCAGCTCCTGCAGTGTACACTCCCTTCCCCCTCAACCACAGCCAGCACTTCCGCCGGTGGCTATGCTGGTATCTGACAGCTAAGTATCTGGACAAATGCATGGGACACTATCTGAGGATTCTGCAAGGGAAACTGTTGAAGGTGGATGGGGCGGGGGTGGGAAACCAGAACATAGAGTATGAACATTCCAGAGGTTGAAATTAAATGAGCCCAAATCCCAGAGCTGCACATCTGTTGTGGACAGAAACAGCTCCAAGAGAAGCCCTCTCTCATATAAATGGGATAGAGGGTCCGTAAAGGAGAGAGACAGGCAGGTGGGCAGACACGTGAAACTGTGGCAGAGGAGAGTCCTTCTCTCTGACCAGAGTATGGAAGGGCCAACGAGTGTAGAGGAATCTCCAATATATTTTTTCTCTCTCTCTGCTGTTAACTGGAACCTAGTCAATTCTACCTCAAAGGCTGAGACTTTTCAAAACCAGATAGCCAGGCTTGTCTTCTGAGGTGCTTCTTGACAGGTTCAAACTGCCAGCCTTTTGGCTGGTTGTCCATCCAGTGCTTTGGCCCCATAGGTAGAACCAGTCACTTATGTGCACGACAGAATGAGGAGATTAAAGCCCCTGCATTCCTGCCAGTGGGCCAGGAAAGCACTCCTTCAGAACTCAGACAGCAGCAGAGAAATAAAGAGAGGAGACTGTGCAAGAAAGAGATTCTGCAGACTTGCCATGAACTCCTGGTTCACCCCCCAGATGCATCTGCATTGCCCTGACCCTAAGAAGCATTATCAAATCCTTTAAGAGCCGCACTATGGGTTAGAACGCCATCAAGGTTCCAGACTGAGTGGCGCTCACATAGATTAGATCTGAATACAGCTGCAAAGCCTTCAAAAATTGAACATTTGAACCATAGAATACAGAAGATGGGACAGAACTTGGAGCCTGAACATAACTGGGTCAATAGACTGCTAAAAACAAAAAGGAAAAAAATTCTCATAAAATTAAGCCGGACTTGTAGTCTTGAAATCATAAGATACAGATTTTAAAATGCTATTCTAATCATTCTCCAAGAAATAACACGTACACTTTTTAAATAAAGGGAAAGATAATAGGTGCTATTTGCAAAGGAAAATTTTACATGGTAGAAATAAATTCATTTGATAGTTTCAACAGCAGAATGGTGATGACAGAGAAAAAAAATAGATGAGTTTAAAATATTTATTCTGAAAAGAGAGAAAAAATATGGAAAAAAATGAACAGAGCCTCAAGAATTAGAGAAAAAGTCTGTTTATTTATCAGAACTCCAGAAGAAGTGGAGAAAATGTGTGCTGTAGGAAAACATATTTGATGAAATACTGGGTGAACACTTTCCAAATTTGATGAAAGACGTAAACTTACAGATTCAGAAGGTCAGCAAACCCCAACAGGTTAATCCTAAAGAATTCTATGTGAAAATATCATATTTTTATGCAAATATTGTGTTATGTGTTTTTTGCAAATCACACGCTCCCCTCCCCCCAAACCGGCATATTTGCAAGCATGCTATGCTAGTTTTTTACACCAACATATAAAAAAAATAAATAAAATTAGGCACCATTCTCATAAGAGTACCTGGGAAGGGGAAGGCTCAGTTGGCAAAAAATATCTATAATGTGTGCATTATTTGCACAAAAATACAGTACATCATAATCAACTGCAGAATAACAAAGATCAAGAAAATACCCAGGAAGAAGCTAGAGAGAAAACAATAGATTTCACATGGGAAAAATAATTTCACTGACTCTTTCTTCATTATCAGAAAACCACAGAGGCCGAAAGCTTGTGAAAAAACATTTTTTCAACACTGAAGATCAGAAACATTACCCCAGATTTCTATATCCAATCATTACCTTCAGGAGTAAAGAAAAAACAGTGCCATTCTTAGGGAAGGAAAACTGAGAGAATTCATCGCCACCAGACTTCTCCCAAATGAGATGCTAATGGAAGTGCTTCAGGAGGTAGACTTGGAATTTCAGCCGTATTTCAGGAAATCGGAAAACGTGGGCACTATGTGGGTAAATATACTGTGTTAATACTGTAGTCACTGCACAACATGGCGCTGGACATGATTCTTTGGAAAGTTTTTCCAGCCTCTTGGAAACGCTTGGGAATATACACTTGATGGAAAATCATTATTACAGAATAGAATTAATTTTGACAATATCTGAAAGATGTCTGTAGTCAAGTCTGGTGAATAAAATGGAAACTAAATTTTGGGACCCAAAATAAGGTGTGGTAACAAAAAATGAGTCTCAATTCAGATGTGGCCATGAGCTGGCTCTGAAGGCCGGCCTTCCCCAGAGAGGCGTTTCAGGCACATTGGGAGCAATGGCTTGTTGTTCTTGTTGCTAGGTGCCATCGAGTGGATTTGTGAGTCATTGCTGCCCAGAGTGAAGGCAATACTGTCCCAACAGGGTTTCCTGAGTTTTAATCTTAATGGGAGAGGATTGCCAGATCTTTACTCCTTTGAGCCTTTGGGTGGGTTCAAACCACTGACCTTTCGGTTAGCAGCCAAGCACTTAAACTTTGCACCACCAGGGCTCCTTGGAATAATGGCAGCACCACAGAATTTCGTATAAACTTCCCCATGGGCCTTCCCTGAGAAGTAACCTCTTTGCTGAAGTACCAAGTTTAGTTTTCATACATAGTCATTCTGTAGAAAGTCTACATAAGAATTAGAGTGCTTCCTTGAACGGACAACATTTTACATGCCCTCCATGAAGAAAATGCCTCAAGGGCAAAGTTTAAGAGTAAACCAAGGCATTTCCCATAACTCCTTACCTGAGAGCGTCTTTGTGAGGATTTCACGAAGACGCTCTCAGGTAAGGAGTTATGGGAAATGGAAAAGAGCATAGTAGACACTGCCTTCTTTTACCTCTTCCCTCCTAAACAAACAGAAACCTTTGCTAAGATGTCAAGTGTCAAGCCCCAAACTCCTCTTCTTATCCTGTATGTAAGTTCTGTAATGAGACCAGGACCCAGGCAGTATTTCCCATCTTTCAAAGTTTCGAGGTCCAGTGAAATCCTGTTACAAGTCACTAGATCAGCTCGGGAGCTGGAAGACTGAAATTCCTGGTCCTCTGACGAGTGGGAAGGGCAGGGTGGGATTGGGCAGAGCCTCCTTGACCATCACTTGCCCCAAGAGGCTCTGGAGGTTGCTTCATGTTATAAGTCAAAGGCCCTTCCAGCCCAGTCGCATAAGAGCAGGGGAAGGCTTTTTCCATTGAAAGAAGAAATGGGCTCAGGAGCAGCAGGTTTGAGGCCATTCAGCTTCTGTCAGCTTTGTGGCTTCTGACATCTTGGTCGCTGGTCGCCTTCACAACTGGGTCTTTATACCGCTCCACCTCTCTCTCCCTCCCAGTTTTCTCCCAGTACCATGGGCTGTGGCTTCTGCTAGTTTTAATGATTTCAATGTTTCAGTAGCTCCTCGCCCCACTCAGAGGAGGCAGGTTTGCAGGGTGTGAGGGACAAACCCATAATGTTGCTTAGGTTTCCTTGAACAGAAACCCTCCTGAGGTGACAAGCTGTCCTGACTGATTTTGAGACCAAGACAGAGAGAAACTCAGTGAGAGGGTCATTGGCTTCTGGAAGTGTCAGCATTCTCAGAGACATGTCCTGGGGTCATGCCCAATTGCAGGAAAAATGAAGTGGTTCTGAACCTCGGTGTGTTGACCGTCTAGTACACAGGACCCGGAAGCCTCTGGAGGAGTCTCACTCTTAGTCTAACCGAGCACTGGGGAAATCCTCACAGGGTGAGAGCAGTGATATTCTTGGGCATCTTTATTCTAAAAATCTCAGAGCAGTTGATACAGTCTTGTGAAGTGGGAAAAGAGAAAGCTTGGGACCACAGGAGGGTGGCAAAAGGAGGCTCCTATCACTCACTCCCTCTGGGATCTTGTTCAGGTTTTTGTTTTTGTTTTTTAATGCAACTTGGGCTCCAGGCAGGAACAAGGTAGGCTAAAGTTGTATTTCTCTGTTTTAATTTATGATATCTAAGTCAAATCTGGAGTCTTGAGCTCATTTTGATAATTCGTCTTTAGTCTGTGCAAACAAGAGTCCGCTCACACCCATGATGAGAGCAGAGGAAATAAATTCCCTAGCCTAGACCAGGGCTGGCGCTCTTGCTCCTCAAACTAAGAGTACCACACTTGGGGAGCTCTCCTAGGGCAATGCAGGCGGTGAGTCCAGTCTGGGGCCCTGGGAGGGGGACGGGGTGGGTGCCAGGCAGTGTGGCCTCTGTGGCTTTGCCTTCTCCTCCTGGAAGTGCATCTCGAAGGCCTCCACGTTCAGATCCTGACGCTAACCACAAGTTCCCACCCTTCTGTGTCCACTGTCTGGACCCAAGTCCTCATATGCCTCCTCTGCCCTCCTATCCCATCATATGCACTGTGATCAGGCTCAAGTGTGTACCCTGGGTCTCGCCCTCTATGGCCTTATGCTTCCCCTAGTTCTGTTGGGACCTGCCAGACTGGTGGGTCTGAGGTCCAGGTGGGGCTGGGTGGGCTGGGACTGTCACAAAAGGCTCCCGAAGCCAGCTCTTTCCTGTTCCCCGCCAGCTTGTGGTAGGGCTGTCTGGGACCTTGCGCCTCCCCCGGGTGCCCCTCTCTGAGCATCCCTGCCGTCCCCTCCCCTAGTTCTTGAGGCGCCTTCTCTTGATGCACAGATGCAACTGGGTACCTCACCGCACTGAACCCAAAGTCGGTTCTCAGCTAGATTAAAGACCTGAACCTGAAATGCACAACCTTAAAACCACTAGAACTAATAACTTGTTGTTGTCTAATCCATTCTGACTCATAGGGACCATAAAGGACAGAGTAGAACTGCCCTATAGGGTTTCCAAGGAGCGCCCGGTGGACTTGAACTGCCAACCTTTTAGTTACCAGCTGTAGCTTTTAACCACTACTCCACCAGGTTTCCTAAAACTGCTAGATAGGTGTGAAATGAAAAAAGAAAAAAAAAAAGTAAATAAAAAAATTTTAAGAAAAAGAACAATTACATAATACGTAAAAGAAAAAAATAATGAAACAAAAAAACAACTACAAAAAAAATCACGTAATATGAGACTGTAACCTCACATTATGGACTGAAGGAGGCTGGGTTGTATCTTTCTTTGCAAATAAGTCTTAGATAAGGGAATTGGTACCAGGAGTAGATACACACTCTCACTTCAGGAAAATGGAAAATCTGGGATTAATTGACCTGGATGAGGTGGAAAACAGTGATAACCACATGATATTTAAAGATGAAATCCTAAAAGCCTAAAAACATGCAGTGGAAATTTGTCTAAGTAAAGTAGCATCAGAAGAGGCCTTTAATCACTATACAAAATGGGTCAGTAGTTCAAGATCTCCCTACAAAGATGGAATCAACTCAATGGCCAACACGCAAAAAACAGATCATTTCAATCTTGTACACAGTCAATAAAGAAAAGAAAACTATGAGATGCTTCCCAACTTGTTCCCTAAGGCGACTTTAATATTGATACCAAATTAGAAAAGGAAGGTATAAGAAGAGTTACAGGACAAGCACACTAAGCAATTGAGATGCAAAAACCTACATAAAATGCTGGCAAAGAAATCCAGCAAGGTATAAAGCATGTAATACGCCATGATCAAGGGGGTTTATTTAAAGGATGCAAGCTTGAGTGAACATTAAAGGTTTAATAATTCAATTCACCACGTGTAGGTTAAAGAAGAAAAGACACAGGTTCACCTCAAGAGACGGTGAAAAGGCAGTGATAAAATCCAACCACACTGAGACATAAGAACTCTGAGCAAACATGGAACAGAAAAGGAGTTCCCGAATGTGGAAAACTACAACTAGCATGATAGTTCCTGGTGAAATGTGGGACATTCTCTTTAAAATTAATTAGCAATAAAATAAGGATGCTTTCTCTCATTATTTCTATTAAATATTTAACGCGGGAGTACAAAAAGAAAAACGTATAACTCTTATTATTCATAGATTATAGGAATGTCTCCACAGAAAAATTTAAAAACCATAGAAAATATTAGAATTAATATTAGTTAATCATAAATACAAAGTAAAAAATAAAGTGAATGTCTATGCAGCAGCATCAAGGCAACTCTGTCATAGCTCTCCGTGAAAGCAGAGGACACTGACAGGGAAACAGCAGGATCCAGGTGGGCTAGACCACAGAGGGGAGAGCACTATTTTACACCGGGCTGGATTTATAAGCACAGGTATGTGTGTTAGTTACCTAGTGTTGCCGTATGAAAAAAATAAATAAATAAAATAACACAGTTGGGTGGCTTTAGAGAATAGAAATTTAGTTTCTCGCAGTTCAGGAGGCTACCTGTCTGAATTCAGGGCATGGCTCACGTCTACTCCAGCTTCTAGCAGCTTCTAGCCACCCTTTGTGTTCCTGGTCTCGTAGGTGCATCTGCTCCGTTGTCTGTCTTCCTCTCCCACTGAGTGTGTCTGCGTCTATTCTGCTGTTTATATAACTCAGAAGGGACTAGGTTTAGGACCCACCCTACACTGCTATGGCCTCATTAATATAATTTTAAAATCCCCTATATCCAAATCAGGTCACATTTACGGGTACGGTGGTTAGGATTTCAACATGCCTTTTGGGGTTATACAATTCAGTCCATAATAGTGCCCTCACCAGATATTCTGGACTGAGAATACTAGCATGAGCAGTTGACAGTGGTTCTATTTTTTTTTCGCATTAGTTGGTTGTAGCTTGTCTCAATGGCCACTCATATGAACTTTGGAGCAGCTTATTATGAAGGCCCTGGCCAACCTTTCGTAACCATGTCCATTGTGTGGAAAAACACACAGACTCCCATCACTGAAGCCTTGGGAAATTCATTTATAAGTGTGGAATGGAGTTGGGACCAGAATTGTTTCGTGGCCTTGATAACATGGAATAGCTGTTAAGATATCCACATGGAGATGTCAGGTAATAATACTAACAGCTAACACTTACTGAGTACATGCACTGGTGCCAGGATTCTTGTAAGGGCTTCTCCTTTCCTAAGATATTTGTTCTGTATGATAGCCCTATGAGGAATGTACCATTATAATGCACATTTTATACATGAAGAGGCCGATACAGAGATTTAAGCTGATATTTGAGTATAAGTCTGGACCCAGGAGGAGTTGAAATGGCTGGAGGTGTAAATCTCACGACCTCAGCTACAGACCGATGGCTGTGGACACACTGAGGCATTCCAGACAGAGGGTGTCAATAGAGAGAGAGGCCTAAACACCGAGCCGTAGGGCACCCTGACGCCTACAAGCTGGCCGGGTGAACCACAGCCAACAAAGCTCTCTGAAAGCCAGTGTGGTTCCTGCAAGGTGGTCTGTCCTTTCTCTAGGCCGAATTTCCCCACTGCCCCTCCCACCCGCACTGGCTTGTCCCCTTCCTAATGGCAGGGACAGTGAGTAACTTTCACCACTGCCCAAGATCCCAAGGTTACAATAACATTGGTATGGAAAGCAGAATGATGGAGTCAGGAAGCCTGGTGGTCACATGCAACCAGTTGGAAACAGAAAAGAGCAAATAAAGAAGGGGAGAAGACTGTGAGCCAGAGGGGTAGGAGAAATGAATATTTCCTGAGTGCTAAAAAAGGCTGGGCGTCTGCTAGTGGCATGTAGTTCCTCATTTAAACTTCAGAGGGACACAATGAGTGGAATAGACATTGCTATCCACTTTCATCGTGCAAACGTTTTATTATCTTTGATTTTAACAGTAACTTCTTATAAAAACAAATGAGAAAATAGAGAAGAGTATAATAAAAGAATACATCTCATCAGTTCAGTACTATCATTTTGCCTCAGCAGCTACACATTTTTGTTGTTGATGTAAATATAACACACAACCTTTGCCAAGTGAACGAGTTGTACAGGTGTACACACTATTGACAGGAATTACATTAATCGGCTGTGCAACCCTACCCTTAATCTGTGTGATTTTTCCATCACTGTAAACAGAAACTCAGTTTCCATATGCAATAAAAAAAAAATATATGCAGGAATTACATTAATCAGCTGTGCAACCCTACCCTTAATCTGTGTGATTTTTCCATCACTGTAAACAGAAACTCAGTTTCCATATGCAATAAAAAAAAAATATATGCAATAAAAACCAATAGCACCTCTTTATTCCCTCCCTCCTGCCCCTGGGAACCCCTATAAACTTTCGTCTCTATACATTTGCCTGTTTTTGTAAAAGGCATGCTTTTTAATTTGAAAGTTCATGACAAGCTACAAGGGAGAAATCATGTGGAAGCAGAAGTTATTTGCAATACATACATCCTACTACAAACTTGGTTCTAGAATATACAAAGGATGATTCATAAAGAAAAAAAAAGAGAATTCAATAGAAAGACAATACTTGAACGCTCTCTAAAAGATTTCTGTATGGCCAACATACATATGGAAAGGGACTACATCAGTTATCAGAGGAATTCTAATAAAAACTCACAATGTGATCCTAACCCTGCACACCAGAACGGCTAAAATAAAAAAAAAAAAAATGGAAATACCAACTATTTGGTAG
This sequence comes from Loxodonta africana, assembly GCF_030014295.1. Classification (NCBI taxonomy): domain Eukaryota; kingdom Metazoa; phylum Chordata; class Mammalia; order Proboscidea; family Elephantidae; genus Loxodonta; species Loxodonta africana. Next base: position 13,821 of record NW_026975108.1, read on the forward strand.
AACACGGAGCAACTGGAATTCTAATCTACTGCTAGTGAAAGTGTAATTTGGTACAACCACTTTAAAAATGCTTTGGCCATATCTACTACAGCTGTGAACATCCGTATATCCTATGACCCAGCAATTCTACTTCTAGATACATACCCAATAGAAATGGGTACATATGTTCACCAGAACATATAAGTCTAACCATCTGCTAAGGAATGAACACCCTCCTTCTGAATGCCTAACTTTTGTTTTTAATTGTTCTTTAGATGAAGGTTTACAGAGCAAAGTAGCTTCTCCTTAAACAGTTAGGACATATATTGTTTTAAGACATTGGTTACCAGCTCTAAGACATGTCAACACTCTCTCTTCTTGACCTTGGGTCCCCTATTACCAGCTTTCCTGTCCTCTCCTGCCTTCTAGTCCTTGTTCCTGGGCTGGTATGCCCCAGGAGTCTCATTTTGATTTATGGGCCTGTCTAATCTTTGGTTAAGGGTGAACCTCAGGAGTGACTTCATTATTGAGCTAAAAGGATGTCTGGGGGTCATATTCTCAGGGTTTTTCCAGTCTCTGTCAAGCTAGAATTCTGTTTTTTTTTTTTAATTAGGATTTTGTTCTACATTTTTCTCCAGTTCTGTCCTGAATGCCTCACTTAAAAAGCACTATTCTCGTCTGTTCTAAGGTGATGGCCATATATAATGATAAGCTTATAAAGAAAAGTCTAGAGCTTTCTGTGAAATGCAGCAGCAAATCTCTAGAGGCTCATGTTCTTATAGCTTCTGTTCCCTCTGGAGCTTCTCCTTCTCTCTGTCCTTCTGCTGGGCTGCACCACCTGGAACCAGTTATAAAATTCAGCTTCATCCTATAAATTCACAGGAGTCCTACTCACACAAAATTTTTATTGGCGAACAGGTGTGTAGAGGAGGTATAGAAGGGATTTCTATTGCAGCAAAGCAAAACCTTAAAATGAAATGGCTGGGAATGGCAGGCCTCCTTCTGTAAAAATGCTTTTCTACATGGAATATGGAAAATGCAGTTAAGATATGGCTTATGCAAAAAGGCAAAAAGGAGTGCTTGCAGCAATTTGGTAATCATTTAGATCACCTGTAAAAATATTTTCATCCTTTTTCTCATAGCTTGCAGGAAACAAAATTCCAAAAGGATCGCATATTTAAAAGTAAAATATGCCACCATACAAATTTCAGAAGAAACTATGAGAGATTTTGTTTTGCTTTTTATTGGTAAAAGAGAAAGATTTTCTAAAAATCCCAAAGCTGTGAAGGCTCAAACTGGTAAGATACAGATATAGATGTTTGGCATATGAAAAACTATATGAAGAAAGCAAAAATACAGGCAAAAATCTGAAGAAAAATTCGTAGGCTAAGGATTTGAATAGACATTTCTCCAAAGAAGGTACAGAAATGGTCAATAATCACATGAAAAGAAGCTCAACCTCATTAGTCATTAGGGAAATGCGAATCAAAACCAAAACACACTATTATTTCAAAACCACTGAGATGGCTCAAATCAACAGGATGGACAACACAAGTGGTGAGGATGTGGAGAAACTGGAACCCTCATACATTGCTGGTGGACATGTAACATGATCCAATCGCTTTGGAAAACAGTTAGGTACTTGCCCAGAAAGGTAAACATAGAGTTAGCATGCAACATAGCAATCCCACTCCTAGGTATGCATCCAGGACAACTGAAGCATGTTCACATAATAACTTACAAAAGAATTTTCATAGCAGAATTATTTCTAAATAGCCAAAATGTGGAGAGAATCCCAAAGTCATGAATTGACAGATAAACTGTGGTATACTCGTAAAATGGAATATTACTCAGCCATTAAAAGGCATCAGGTACTAATACACGGCACAATATGGACAAACCTTGAGAACGTTATGCTAAGTGAAAGAAGCCAAACAGAAATGACCGCATGGTGCATGATTCCATTTACATGAAATACCCAGAACAGACAAACCAACACAGACAGAAAGTAGATTAGCAGTTGCTACGTCTTGGAGGAAAGGAGTAATGAGGATGACTACTAATATGTAGGGCGTTTATTTACAGGGTACTGAAAATATCCTGAAGCTAGACAGTGGTGATTGTTGCACAACTCTGTCCATATACTAGAAACCACACAATTGTGCACATTATAAAAGGCAATGTTATGGCCGGTGAATTATATCTCAATAGAAATATTTGTGATTCCCGAAAGACTAACATTTCAATGAAATATATACAATCCATAAATCAGTAGGCGAAAACAACGCAATTTTACCATATCTCTCTCCAACCAAAGTGAAGGGGGTACATTCTATTAATACATCTTATTTTTTTATCTCTTCATTAACAAGTTCTGTTCTCATTATACAAAACTGGTCTCCATTTCTAATCACACATAACTAGTCTCCATTTCCTTATGTCAGTTTTCACTATTGTAACTACATAAACAGAGCACTTCCATGGTTTTTATAAAAACCCACCCACTCATTCAATCAGACATATCATTTTTGGAAGCTTCTTATGTGCCAGGAACTAGGATACTCTGACCAACACAGCAGACAAGGTCCTGCCTGCATGGGCCTTCTATTTTTGTGGAGCACTCAGATGATAAACCAGCCAAACAGTATGTAATGTTACCTAACATCAGGAGGGAGACGTATAATTTTGGAGGTGTCCCAAGCTGTGTCTCTCTCATGAAGAGTTCCCTCTTGCCTCTGAACCCAGTGGAAAGTAAACACTTTGAAGGAACTGTGAGGTCAGTAAGTGTGAAAAAGACATTTCATTTCAGTTTCATTTGGCTGGTTTTACCTGCTATGCTGTCAACATTTTTTTAAACACTATCCTGCAGCTGACATCAACCACCCCCCCAAAAAGCAAAAACAAAACCCGATGCCATGGAGTCGATTCCGACTCACAGCGACCCTGTAGGACACAGTAGGGTCTCCAAGGAGTTCCTCGTCTTAGGACACAAATAATTCCTGCTTATGAGAATCTGAAAGTTGTTCACTGTGGATGTGTGAGGGATTCAGTAACACTTGCAAAGATTTCCATGTGGGTGTGGTGCTCAAGTGTGAGAATCGGGGGGAATGGACCCCATGGCACTTTGCATCCTTCTGGAGATTATGACACAACAAACATTCCCTCCTCATCGTCCTGCATCTTGTAAGAGGACAGAGGGAATTGTTAGGCAGAACCATTTGAAAATGCATGGCAAGAAATTTTATTGAAACATTAAATTCAAAATAAAATCTTCCTATGTTTTTCAACCTTCCCTACCTCATTTCAAAGAGGTAATTGGACTCACAGAGTTAAAGCCCTGAAACTTCGAGACTCTGAAGAGTCTGTTGTAAGAGTCTCAGCTCATTGGAGTAATCACACTGAGTGAACTGGAACCCAGGGGAAGAGTGGGAGTCAGACAGCAGAGACCTACACATTGGGAAGGGGTGAGGCCTGCTTCTTGATAATGCCCTGGGCTAGGTGGCAGCACCTCAAAGGGTAATGCAGGCACACAAGTAGACAAACCACGTTATGGTGTTCCCAGCCCTGCCAAGGTGCTCATGCTCCATCTGGGAATGGAAGCAGCAGAGACAATGATTCTAGAGAGATCACCCACATAGGCTGAGGCGATGGGTGTGTTAAAGATCTTCAAACCTTGGTCCTTCTTTAGACCCCGGGGTACCCAGAAAATAAACCAACACCAAATATACCCCTGCAAAGAAGTAAGGTTAAAATTTTACCCCAATTTTGTAAGCCGAGAGCTCTGAGTTGGAATTCAGTTTATTTAAAGAAATATCAAGTTTTCTTGCACACATGAATTTGTGCATTCACACTTACAATTCATATTATTCATTCATCCATGAAGTCAACAAACATTTACACTATAACAGCTACATGTGAGACCCTATAGCAGTTGCTCTTGATGATAAAATGACTCAGAGAATTTCCCTCAATGCCTGGTGAGAGAAACAGCCAAGTTAACAGTTGTATCAGTCACGTATTGCTCTGTAACAAATGACCCCAAATTGTAGTGTCTTAAAACAACAACAATTTACCAGCTCACAATTTTTCAAGTTGTCAGTTTGGAGCTCTTCTGATCTGGGCCAGCCTCAGTGGCTCACAACATGGCTTCCTCATGTGTCTACAATTTGCTTCCAGGTAGCTGGGAGCCAGTTCATAACATCAAGTCAGTGAAACAGCCAGATCCTCCCTCCATTGGTCTTCCATCATCTAGCAGGCTGGCCTGAGGATGTTCCCATGAGTTCTCAGGGTTTAAGAGCAACAAAAGGGAAGTCTCAATGTAAAGTCTTCCAACTCTCTCATTTTATCAGGTTTTCTACCATCCCAATGTCCAAAACAATAATGTCAGCCCCAACTAAGGGATGGAGAAAGACTCCTACTGCTAATGAAAGGCACTCCCGAGTCTCATAGAAGGCATGGGCACAGACAGCGGATAAATGTGTAGACATTTCTTACATCAACCACAAAAAGTAAATGCAATTGTGTTTTATGCTGTGGTAAAGGGTTTTGCAGGTACAATGGAGTAGGGAGCAAGAAGTGAACAAATCTACCAGGAGAATATTTACGGAAGAGCACAACCAGGAATTGATGCCTGAACCAAGTTGGGAATATGATTGGATAGTTAAGGGGTGACAAAAGGTCTGGGTCCAGGAAGCCCCATGTCTTCTCCAGAGAGAAGTTTGAGGAGACAGGCTGAAGTCACTGAGGCATTTGAAACATTTGTGACCAGATGCAGATCATCTTTTGTTCTACTGTTTTCCAACCACTCATCCCTATTTATAGTTTGGAGTCATACAAGAGTAGACCCTAGCATTTCCCTGTTGAAAATTTATTTTCCTCTGAGAAGTCATCACCACCCCAATGTTCTTAATTGCTTCCTCAAATGCTGTCTCCATTTACCAGCTCCTTTTCTATATGGGCTCCAGAGTGAAAGCAGAGCCTGGAAGATGCAGAGGTCATGGACTTTCCCCAAGTCAACTCCTAAACCTCCCATTCTGGCTGACCACAAATTCCTGAGTCTTAGCATTTTATGGTGAGCTCGAAAGCCCAATCTGTTCCAATGGGGTCAGTTCTCTTAACCACCATGCTTCACCAGAGAGTAGGCCATCAGATGGGATGGGAGAGAAAATCTTCTAGTCACAGGGAAGAGCCTGTGTGAAGCCTCACAGGTTAAGGAGACCTGATAGGTGTTCAGAGCGGACACTGTATGACCAGGGCTGGAGAGACATGATTCCAAGAGAGTCAAATGAGAAGTTTTGGAGAAATCAACTCCTGGTCACACTGTAACGATTCCATGTACTCTCTCTCTCCCGACCAAGGGATAGTAACGACATGGAGTGCAGAGAAAAGTTGCAATTCCTTTTTTATATCCAAGCCCCCTTTTCCCAGTCTGGGACTGGCAGTATTCAAGCTCCTACTTGAACAGTTTCATATTTTTCTTTTTGCTGTGTTTCTGTTTAAAGTGGGCCCATGAAACTGAGCAATGTCAGGAATGATGTCACACAGGGTTATGGAAGCCATGCCATTCATGCTGATCTCTTTTGGTGAGGATGTCGATCTGAGATCCTGTGGGAGAGCACCTGGAACTACTCTATCACGGAAATTCCGGACTAAACCGGGGTCCCCAAGTCACCAAACGGTCATGCATCATGAAGAACTGGGAAAAGGGATAAAGATCCTTCAGAACATCATTATGATTGGACATCTTCACCCAGAGAGGATGAAACACTGATACAGAAGGAAGAGGCCTTTCTCTAAGACTCTAGATAAGGGTGAGAGGAAAAATTGTCCCAGATTGATGTGTGTTACGGAACAAAGGGTCTGGTTTCCACCAGAAAAGACAGCCATGATAGGACAAGATGAAGGAATTGGGAATGGATAAGGTCATAAGGAGGAGCGTCCTGAGAAAGCATTTCCTGTCATTTGGTGGACAATTAACCAAATTCTTATATCAACAAGAAATGTAGGAAAAAGTGAGGGATCAAGCTACAGAATTCATTGGGAGTTTGAGAGCTTTCCAGAACAGATTCAGACGAGGCACTCTGCTGTTTAAGATCTGTACCTGGTGGAAAGGAAGGAAGCCAGTGGACAACTAGGGCAGAGAGTAGAGGATGGGGCAAAGGGTGGTTAGAGAGAAGCGTACTTTATTATATTTTCTAATGACATGATATTAATGTACTATGTGAAGAATTAAGAAAATATCTCAGGAGGTTCTGGCAGTGAGAAGTTGAAGGAGCCCAGAGCCCACATCATTGAGGGCAGAAGATGGCTTGCAGACTCCTCCCCTAGATTCAGGAACTCCCCTTTTCCTCCTATATCTTCTCCCCACATCTCTCAAAGGGCCTAAAAAACCCTCACAGCAAAGAGAGGTATAGGATAGAATTTTTTTACATTCCTACTTTTCTTAACCTGAATTTTGTCTAGGATCTTTAATTTGCCACTCCTTTTCAGGGCAGTTTTGTTGCCCTCTCCACTACCATTATTTTTGCTGCCCCCCACCACTACTCCAGTGCTGCCCTCCACTGGCCCTATTTCCTTTTGCTTCCTAGGTTTCTAACTGGCCTCTAAAACCCTCTTGAGAGATCCCCTGCTGCAACTTCTGTCACGGAGCTTGCACTCCACTCCCAAGACGCTTCCATCTCTTTCTTTCTTAACTCGCCAATCCTACCTTCATACTCAGAAAAATACAGACCCTTATGTTGACATATACAACCCACCCACACACACAGTTGATGTGATTGTGTCTTGGCTACTGAGATTTGTACCATCGGACTCTCAAATATGGACATCTCTTTCTGCCTCACACTGAAAGAGTATTTCTCATGACATGGTGAGAGCTTTCTGTTCAGGGAAAGGCAATTTTAAAGGAGAAGCTTTAAATTATACATAAATATACAAATTTTGCTCCAAGTATAATTCCTTGAATAACAGGTCTTCCCTTAATGGCCACATAAACCAGGGACTCCATCAGCCTGAAACCAGAAGAACTAGGTGGTGTGCAGCTACAGTCAATAACTGCCCTGACAGAGGATACTTGCAAGTTATAAAAATGATGGTACCCTCAAATACAGCCCTTATACTGAAAGAAAAGACCAATATGAATGTCAGAGATACTCTGAAACTTGCTCTTGAACGTAAAGTAATGAAAGAAATGATGAAGTAGAAGAGCTGAAGAGAAGATTTCGAAGGGCGGCTTGAGAAGACAAAGTATGATAATGACATGTGCAAAGACTTGGCGTTAGAAAAACAAAAGGGAAGAACATGCTTGGCATCTCTCAAGCTAAAGGAACTGAAGAAAAAATCCAAGCCTCGACATGCAATAGTGAAGGATTGTACGGGCAAAATATTGAACAACACAGGAAGCATCAAAATAAGATGGAAAGAATACACAGGGTCACTGCACAGACACACACACACACAAAAGCATGGGTCGATGTTCAACCATTTCAGGAGGCAGCATGTCATCAAGAACTGATGGTATTGAAGGAAGAAGTCCAAGCTTCACTGAAGGCATTGGCAAAAAACAAGACTCCAAGAACTGACAGGTACCAACTGAGATGTTTCAACAAACAGATGCAGCACTGGCTGAATAATTTAGCCATCCGATTGGAAGAGATCCATGTCTGTGCACATTCCAAAGAAAGTGATTCAACAAAATTCAGAAACTATCAAACAATATCATTAATATCAAAACCCAGTAAAATTTTGTTGAAGATCATTAAAAAGAAGTTGCAACAGAAATTCAAGTCAGATTCAGAAGAGGATATGGAATGAAGAATATCATTGCTGATGTCTGATGGATCTGGGCTGAAAGCAGAGAATACCAGAATACCAGAAAGATGTTTCCATGCGTTTTATTGACTATGAAATGGCTTTATACTGTGTGAATCATAACAAATTATGGGTAACACTTCAAAGAACGGAAATTCCAGAACACTTAAGTTTGCTCATGTGAAACCTGTACATAGACCACAAGGCAGTTCTTCAGAGAGAACAAGGGGTACTATGTGGTTTAAAATCAGGAATAGTTTGTGTCACGGTTCTATCCTTTCATCACATTTATTCAATCTGTATGCTGAGCAAATAATCCAAAAAGCTGCACTCTATGAAGAAGAACGTGGCATTAGGTTTAGAGGAAGATTCATTAACAACCTACGATATGCAGATAACACAAACTTGGTGAAAGTGAAGAGGACCTGAAGCACTTAGTGGTGAATAACAAAGACTACAACCTTCAGTATGGGTTGCACCTCAACATAAAGAAAACAAAAATCTTCACAACTGGACCAATAAGCAACATCATGATAAACAGAGAAAAGATTGAAGTTATCAAGGATCTCATTTTATTCAGTTCCCCAGTCCACGCTCATGGAAGCAGCAATCAAGGAATCAAATGATGTATTGCAAATCTGCTGCAAAAGAACTCTTCAAGCTGGTGACAAGCAGAGATGTCACTCTGAAGGCTAAGGTGTGCCTGACACAAGGCATGACATTTTCAAACGCCTCATATGCATGTGAAAGCTGGACAATGAATAAGGGAAACCGAAGAAGAAATGCTGTCTTTGAATTATGGTGTTGGTGAACAATATTGAATATACCACAGACTGCCAGGAGAACAAACAAGTCTGTCTTGGAAGAAGTACAGCCAGAATATTCCTTACAAGCACAGATGGTGAGTGTTTGTCTCACATACTTTGGACATGTTATCAGGGGAGACCAGGCCCTGGAGAAGAACATTATGCTTGGTAAAGTAGAAAGTGAAAAAGAGGAAGACCCTCAGTGAGATGGATTGACACAGTGGCTGCAACAATGGGCTCTAGCATAATAACAAGTGTGAGGATGGCACAAGACTGGCCAGTGTTCTGTTCTGCTGTATATAGGGTCACGATAAATTAGAACTGACCTGATGACACCTAACAACAACAATATGCTGTTCAGCTCACTGCCTGTCTCTTAGTTTGCTGTACTGTGGTGGTTTGGATGTTGCTATGATGCTGGAAGCTAGGCCACCAGTATTTTAAACACCAACAGGGTTATCCAGGGTGGACAGGTTTCAATGGAGCTTCAAGACTAAGACAGACTAGGAAGAAAGACCTGGAGATTTACTTCTGAAAATTAGACAATTAAACCCTTACAGATCACAAGAGAATACTGTCCGATTCACTTGCTTTGGACATGTCATCAGGAGAGATTAATCAGTCCTAGAGGAGGATATCATGGTTGGTGAAGAAGAAGGCCAACAAGGCTGTAGGAGACCCTTGGTGACATGGACTGGCACATTAGCCATAATGATGGAATCTAAATTGCTGGCACTTGTGAGGATGACACAGGACCTGGCAACCTTTAGTTCTGTGTTACCTAAGTTCACCATTAGTCGGAGTCACCTCAATGGCAGCTAGCAAAAAATTACTGTTTGAGAGGAGAACTGAGATATGAACTTGATACAATATACCAAATGTTAAAATGTTCAAAGATCTCATGTTTACTATGAAAGAATAGGAATTGAAAATACGACTTTCAAATAGCTAGAAGGAAAAAGAAAGTAAGAGAAATTTTATCATTCCAATAAAAAAATAAACAGGAAAGGCAGAAAAAAAAAAAAAAGAACAGTGAATATGAAGTATAATATGGGAATTATGTCTAAATGTATGAGTAATAGCAAGAAAAAGGGATTAATACCTTAGGAAAAAACATGTACACTCAGCTTAGACTTGCAAATTCAGCCATATCTTATTTATAAAACAAAATTAAAACATAATGACAGAAACTTTTAAATGATGTAAATGAAGAAATTTCTACTTTTTAAAAAAAAAAATTTTTTTTTTTTTTAATGACTACAGGAATAACCCTCTGCCAGATACTGCTGATACAGAAAGGATTAATAAAAGATTCCTTGCAGTCTGGTGAGAGAAACAGCCCAGTTAACAGATCAGTTATCAATTGCTCTATAACAAATGACCCAAAAATGAAGTGCCTTAAAAGAACAAGCAGTTACTTCGCTCACAGGTTTCCGGGTTGGCAGTTTGGGGTTCTTCTGGTCTGGGGCAGACTCAGCCGCTCTCGGCTGGGCTCCCTCATGTATCTGGAATCAGCCACCATGTCAGCTGGCGGGCAGAGGGTGTGAAATCTTCTCAGCTGGATTCTCTCTCTAATGGTCTCTTGTCATTTATTAGGGTGGCCTGGGCTGTTCCCATGGGTTCTCAGTGTTTGAAGAGCAGCAAGAGGGCAAGGAGGAGCCCTGGTGGTGCAGTGGTTAAGGGCTCAGTTGCTGAAGGAAAGGTAATCAGTTCGTACCCACCAGCTGCTCTGTGGAAGAAAGACATGGCACTCTCCTCCTGTAAAGATTACAGCCTTAGAAATCCTATGGGGCAGTTCTACTCTGTCTTTCAGGGTCACTATGAGTTAGAATATACTTGAGAGTGATGGGTTTGGTTTTTGGTAAGAGAGAAAGCCACAATGTGTCTAATTATATCCGGTCTCTGCTTCTATTAGTCTTTGTACTGTCCCAAAGGCCAAAGCAATCATAGATCAGTCCAAATTCAAGGACTGGAGGAAGAATCTTGCTCTTGAGAAAGGGAGCTGTAAGTCATATAATATGTATGGATACATACATATTAGAACATGTGGCCATTTTTGCTATCCATCACAACATGTAAATGCAATCAAGTTTGTCCCTAGTTGTGGCAGAAGCATTTCTTAAATACAATAGAGTATGCAGCAGGGTGGGAAATTCTACCAGGTGTAGGGTTGGAAAGGCTTCCACCAGGAAGTGATGTTTGACCTAAATTTTGAAATACGGGTGGATGGTTAGGAGATTTTCTTTTTTATATATTTCCAACCACTTGCCCACATTCTACCATCTGTCGTCACACAAAACGAGCCCTCTGCTCCCATGTTGACATCTTTCATTTTCCTTCAAATCCTCAGGCTCTCCTCTACCTACCAAGCACAACTTCCCAAACCCTGCCTTAAAGTGTTTCAACAATTTGCTTGTTCCTTTCCTAATTGCCCCCTGGACAAAAAAGGAGATCAAGCAGAGGACAGTGGACCTTTCCCCGAGGGCTCTCCTAAGCCTCCCAGGCAGGTTTACCACAGACGTCCGGAGTCTCAGTGCTTTCTGTGATGATGTAATCCTACCCTTTTTAGTGGCTCCAAGGGAGAAGCATGTGGACAGGCCAAGAGGCTTCACAGGGTTGAGAGTCAGGAGGTCAAGAGAGAGTGGCCTAGACACCACCGCTGAGTGATGGTACCTCCAGGCAACAGACCAAAAACTCCATTCTGCACAGATGGCTACGAAGGGTGAGTCTATTGGAAGAGTCTTCTGTTATTTAATCAATAGATATATATTGAGTATCTCCTATGGGTGGGGCTCTGTCTCACTTTCTGGGACTGCCAAAAACAAGGCAGATCCCATCTTTGTCCCCAAGTTATTTACAACCCATTTGGAAGACACAAATTGGAAAATGAGCACCTCCTATGACTCAGTGCTATGATGGAGGATTACTAGGTGCTCTGAATACATAAAGCAGGAGCACAGACTGGGTACCTTGGAGGAGGAACCAGTCAACAGGAAGGGAGAGAATGTCTACTAGTCAGAGGGAACAGCCTGTGTGAAGCCTAAGTGGCAAAGGAGGCCTGAGAGGTGTTCAGAGTGGACATTGTGTTTCTAGAGATGGAGAGATTTGATGCAGGGCCAGAGAAGTGGATTGGGAGAAATAGCGACTCATTATACTCTTCTATTTCCTCAACTCACAGTTTCCTTCCTCTTGGATGTTGACTTCTTTAAGTGAACATTGCAATTCATTTTTAAGATATAATTTCCCTCCTCCCAGCCTCCTAGCCTCTCCCACAACAGTTGCCATATTTTTTCCTAGTGCGCTGTTTAGATTCAAACTGGGCCCTTGGAACTGAGCGATGTCAGCGATGATGTCACACAAGGGTTACTGGAAGCCTTGGTGCTCACTCAGATCCTAACTGCTCTTTGGAGAGGTTGTGGGTCTGAGGGTTTCCTGTGGGAGAGAGACTTTGGATACCAAATTACAAACAGTTCTGCCTAAATCAAGGTCCCCAACTTGTGAGAGTTTGGGACATCATCTCTACGTGGGAGGAGGAGAAACATCTTGCCAGTGACCGTCCTTCCTGGTTCATCTTCACCCAGCCAGAATGGAGCGGCAATACATGAGGAAGAGGCCTTTCTCTAAGGCCCGAGGTAAGGGTGGGAGAAAAATTCAGTCTGTGCGATGGGTGCTGGGCAGCAAGGGGTTTGATTCACCCTGGAAACAAGGACCACAAGGGATCACCGAGGCTTTCACCTGAAAAAACTTCCTGTCAATTAGTAAACAGTAAGAAATTATACTGTGAATAAATAAATGAAGGAATAACTATGTGAGTGAAGTATAGAATTCTACTGTCATCTGAGGGGCTTTCCATAACAGTAGCAGACAAGTCAGATTTGTGAACTCTCCTGCTTTGTTAGCGGAAAGAACGCAGGTGGGCAAGTGGGGAAGTGGGTATAGAACCAGGTAGAAGGGTGGTTACAGAGATTTGTGCTTAATTTTTTCATGAGAATGAATTAATATATCACGTGAATTAAAAAAATATATCAAATTTATCAGGAGGTTTTGGGAGTGGGTGGTGTGATGGAGCACAGTACGACACGTTCATTCAGAGTTCCCAGTCAACGTAAGCTGCCACAGTCCTCAGCCTGGACTCAGGCAGAAGAAGGTCCAGGAAGGCCCTGCCCCTCTAGCTCTAGGGATTTCTCTTCTCCTCCAAGGTCTCCTGACCATCTTTACCTAAGGGTTTAACAATTCTTCTACATAAAGACACCTATAGTATAGATCATTTTTTTTCTCCTGTAATTGCAAAGTTTAATTTTTTTTAATTGTGTTGAAAATATACATAAAATATAACTGAATAATTTCTAATGTATGAGTCAGTGATACTCATTACGTTCTTCAAGTCATGTAACCATTCTCAATATCCTTCTCCAAACTTTTCTACAACCATTAACATAACCTCAGTGCCCCAGTGGAAAAACTTCCCCTTCCCCCTGCCCACAACTGGCAACGACCAATAATCTTTGCTTTCTATATATTTGCTTATTTCATATAAGTCAGATTGTACAGTATTTGCCCTATACTTAGGGCAAATACTAACTTATTCCATTTAGCATGATGTTTTCCAAGTCTAGCAGGAAAGAATTTTAAAATTCCAACTATAGCTAAACTCAGTTTCTGCTATCATTATTAGTTATCCATTCTTTCTCCGACTAGTGTGCCCCCCCTTTGTCTTCTTTGTTGCTGTCCCATTCTGCCTTTCAGTGGCTGAGCCCTACTTTTTGCTCCCTCCTTGATCTCTGTATCCTTCTAACGAACTGCTGGCATGTTCCCTCTCTGAATCTTGTCTCTCTCTCTCGAGCTTTCCCTCCATCCAACGCACCCGACCTAGCTCCATCTCTTTCTGCATCCTGAACTCTGCAGTCCTTCCCACAGATTCAGAAACATACACAGACCTTTAGGTTGACATAGACAACCCACTGAGACATACACAGGAGAGGAGCTTGTGTGTTCTCCATCTGAAGTTCTCGCATCAAGGTTCTCAGATACGGCCATCTCTTTCTGCCTCACTTCATCTACTAAGGACTGGGCTTCTACTCCAAGAAAAACAATTTTCATCTTCTACTGTGGCTGGGTTAAGAAGGGTGCAAGGAGGAGGTATACATGTAAGAATCATAACTAAATATACACATTCTTCTGTTTTACGTATAACTCTATAAAAAGCCTTTCAGTAAAAAGAGGATGAAAAGAGGTGACCATTGCTCTGGAGTGTTTACTCTCCAAATTTACTAAGAATATCACCCACATACAAAACATCAAGTCACACATTTATTATGAAGCTTCATGGGAATGAGGTCATTTCTAAGTTCCAAAGGAACAAATTCATTGGAATTCAATAAATGTGGAATTAAAGAAAAATAACTTCTTAAAAAATGAACTACCATAAACAGTGCCACTTTACAATGCAGACTTTGTCTTCCACAGCAGTGCCCCCAAAGGGTGGTGGGTCTCTGGGGAAGAAGAAAGAAAGCATGGGGTCTGCAGAGGTGGAGGATGTGGTGATGGAGAGGCCTCCAGGGGTCCCTATGACCAAAGCTTTGGGCTCACAGGTGAGAATAAGGACCCTGAAAGCTCAAGTAAATTAACTCTCTATTCTCAGAGGTCTCTATCCAAGAGGAAAATGCGAAAGAGTCAACAACATCCCATGAAAAAAGTCAAAGCTCCAGGCCCAGGAAGATTCCAAAACAATCTGAGAACTCTTCTCCTTTATCTTCCACCGAGCAGACCTCTCATTCCTCCAGTTACGGTGCTGCCCCAGTAAAGCGATGGGTCAGGTGCGCATATTTCACCAAGGTGCGCACGGTCAAGGGGGTGGCGGTCTCCCGGCAGACCAAAACCTCCTTTGCCCCCGTGGGCAAGATTCCCCAGGTCTTTGAAGCCGAGCTCTCTGAGGAGAGCACCATCGGCTCTGCCCCCAGTCTGGCCAACACTGAGTCCCTGGTCAGCAACCTGGAGCCCTGGCAGAAGGGGCCCCAGACCTGTACCCAGGAGCCCACTGACCAACGGGAGGAGCATGCTGAGAGACCCCGCGCAACCACCCCGGAGTGGCTGGTGACCCGTGAGCGCTTCTTCCGCTGCGTGGCCTGCTGACGCGTGTTCGAGTCCCGGGAGGCCCTGGTTGCGCACGCGGAGCATGGTGTGAGCCAGGGCTTCAGCTGCCGGGTCTTCTTTGAAGAGCTGCTGGAGAGGCGGCTGCCACGCTCAGTCCAGCGAAGGCCCAGACGCTGCCACCAGCTGGCCAGGCGTTGCCTGATGGCCGCCAAGAAGAGGGAGGTGAGGGAGAAGAGAGCAGTCTGCAGGCGCCTGGAGGAACAGCTGGAGAAGCAGAGAGAAGAACTGAAGAGGCTGAGGCACCAGCTGGACAGGCTGCAGAGGCAGGAGGCCAGGCTGCAGAAGGCGCAGGCGAACCACCGAGGCCAGAGGGGAAAGCGCCTGAAGACGTGCTAGAACCCCGGGACTAGGAGGAGCAGGGCCTTTGGGCTGGAAACGTGGGCCCTTTAGGAGAGACCTCCATTCAGGTTTGTTTAACCCAGCTCCCCTGGAAGATCATACCCTCCTTCCACTGTGACCCCAACCCTCCCAACCCAAGTGCACAGAGAACTCCAGCCCTAAGGGGGATCTGGATGGAAGAAGTCCCAGATAGCTGACCACAGACACCAGGTCCCCTTAGAGGCTCCCCTGGCCCAGGAGAGGACAGGACGGGACTCATCTGGATGGTGAGATCTTGGGACCCTAAGGATGAGCGCAGCATAAATAGGGAAAGGGAAATGGGATTTCAGTGGGACTTGGGAGGGTAAGGGGGGGGCCCTGCTGAGGTGTGATGGTGAAGGGGGTGTCACTGAGTTCTTTGGAGGAGAAGGAATCAGAGAGATGGCAGGCTGTTTGGGAAACATGCCTGCAGGTGAGCAGTGGAGATAAAGCCCTAAACAAACAACTCTGGGTCCCTTCCCAGCAGTATAGAGGCAGAGAAAGAGGCAGGGCTTGGTAGGAGGAGAGGAGGGCAGGTTGAAGGAAAATGAACTCACCCCACCAATGTCTTCTGGTCTCCTAGGGTGAATTTGGGTTTATAATTGGGATGCATCCATTTTGCCACATTAGGGGAATGTAAGTGGGAGGTGGTGTAGAAAAATCCCCCTGGGTGTTAACCATTTCTGGATAAGAGTTGATCCAGGGCTTGCAGGATATTTCCTGTAGAGCATGTCCTAGGGTAAGGAGTAGAGCTTTGGAACTTTTTCTTCTCCTTTAAATCAAGGTTCTTGACATGTCAAACAAACTTGCTAATTTTTTTTGTTTTCCTGTGGTCAAATCTGACCTGTCCCGAGGTCAAAGAACTGGAAGAAAAAGGCCCTCTGAGGTGAAAGAACCAAAAGAGAGGACAGGCTTCAAACCCAGGGAGAACAGCGAGAACACAGGTGATCAGAGGTAATGGTGGGAAGGGGCAGATTCAGGCCCAGACTCAACAGTGGACAACAAAGCCCCAGTCTCAGTCGCGACATCAAATCCCAAGTCTGGGGAAGCCCTGGACATGACAGGGGTGTATCCATGTCTCTGGGAGATGAGACCACAAGTATCACAGGGAACCCCCAGGGGCAGAGGAATGGAGGGCAGGGCCTCTAGGATGGGCACCTCCGTCCACAGTCTGTCCTGTGTGTATTCCTCAGAGTGACAGAGACAGCTCCTGCGAGGCAGAGGGTCACAGGCAGAAAAGAACCAAGGTGTTCAGACCAGGTAAATTCTGCAGTCTCCTAAGGATCCAAACCGAAAAATCAGAGATTCTCAGAGGTATCAGGGTGGGAGGGGTTGGCATTCCCAGGTTGGGGAGAGGCTGGCTGGGGAGGTGCTGCTTTTGGAAATCTTTTCATCAACATCTTTCTTCTTAAAAGCTACCTTCCCAGTTGATGTCCTCTATGATTTAGGCTCAGACCTGAATGGGGCCTAGAATGCACAAAGGCGGGTTATCCAGTGGGGCTAGGCAGGGAGGAGGTGGAAGCAGCATATCCGGGAAAGAGAATCTTCTAGAGGCGCATGAGTTACCTAGTGAATTGCACATGGCGTCCAGCCTTCTACATTTAGCTGTAGACGTGTGCTTGCAAGACGTGTTTGAGGGGTAACTCTACTGACTTCCCAAAATTATTTTTGGTCATTTCCAGTTATAGAGACCAGAAGAACTCACTGGCTCCAAGAACAACAAGAAATCCACTGGATCTGATTATTACTTTCTGCGGTGTGCTCTCCTGCCAGTGATTCAAATCTTTTGTCTGTCATTCTAGAGAATTTTCACCTATTTTAAATATCTAACAAAACACGTTAAAATATACATATATCTATGATGTTTATGAATTTTCAAAGCTCTGAAATTGTTTTTTATTACATTTGCAAGATTACAGATTTGTATGACAAAAAAATTTATGTCAGGGTCCCACCCTCATATGTAATTTGGTCCTGCTCCCCCAGGGTATCCAATGTTAATAGACACACGTGTATCCTTCCCTACACCTCTCTGCAGGGACACATATACACAGTCACAGGTACACAAGTACATCTGCTGGGGTGTTTACTTTTATGGAAGCCTGGTCACACTCTATCCACATTGCTCTCGCCCCTTATTTCACTTGATATTCTACCTTGATTCTCTGTAAGTCATTAGATATGGCACTGACACTATATTTTTTGATCTTTTAACTTACATGAATAATTTAAATAGATGATATCAATTCAGTACACTTTATCTGGACTTCTACATGTTGTTGTCAGAAGCTATCAAGTCAGTTCTGACTCACAGTGGCCCTTTGCACCACAGAACAAAACACCACCTGGTCACGTGCAATCCTAATAATCGTTGCTATATTTGAGCACACTGTTGCAGCCACTGTATCAATCTCACTGAGGGTCTTCCTCTTTTTCACTGGACCTCTGCTTTACCAAGCATGATGTCCTTTTCCAGGGACTGGTCCCTCCCTCTTGATAACATGGCCAAAGCCATCCTTGCTTCTAAGGAATATTCTGGCTTTCTCCCTTTAAGACAGATTTGTTCGTCCATACATAACACTACTAAAATGGAAACATTATCATCCATGCTTTTTAAGTCCACTCTTCCTGCGTGTTCTAGCTCTCCTCCCCCTGTTCTTTCCCACAAGTGAATCCAAGATAATTCAGGTTAACAATGTGGTAAGGAGTCTCTCTTATCCTTGCTTAAACAAGCACACAGACTTATACACACTCATAAACATAAACAGGTACCCAAGCATATTCAAACAATTGATATTGTTTAACCCAGATGTGCTCATTTTATGTACACTTCTCTGCATGCACCTTGATTTTTTCAGTAATACTTCAATAATACCTCACAGATATTTTTCCCACTCAACTACAACAACTCATTTATTGATGATGTAGCTTTACCATAAGTTATCTATCATTCAACTATCAATGTACAGTCAATGTTTGGTCAATACTAATAACAACTATCCTTTGTGTACTACAGGATCTGTTTCTGTGGAATAGACTCCATAGCGTGAGATTTCCAGTTCAAAGTATGTTTTTAAAGTACAGAGCCATGGCCATGTCTTTCCCCTGTAGGCTGCCATAATGCACCTCTCCAGCCATGTCTCAGGGTATCCTTCACCCCACAGCCCAGCCAGCTATAGATGGTGTTGATTTTTAAATTGTGCCAGTTTCACTGGGACTTTGATATCTTCTTAACTACCAGTGTTTTTGAGCAACTTGGACTATGTTTATTGGGCATGTGGATTTGCTGTGAACGATCTGTTTGAATTCACTGCTCATTTTTCAAGTGCTTAACTTTTATCCTTCTGTGTAAAATGGAAATTGTTCTTAAGCCTTGTCATCTCCATTTCACATGATTTTCCAAATATATCATTTGTGTATCACATTTTTACAAGCTTTGTCCCCCAGAATGATCACTTGAGTCAGCACCATTAAATAAATAAATATAATTTTCTCAAAATACCGCCTTTGTATCAATGGTTATTGTGACTTCTTGGCAGATTTTCTTTCATTGGTAGAATTGTCAGTTTCTATGCTATGTAATATCAATTTGTTTTGTTACCTGAAGAGGTAGACACCTGTTAGTATCCTGCTTTTTCATGTTTTTCTTCTCTATACCTTTTAAGGCAGCCGCAGTGTTGCAGTGATTAAGTGCTCATCTGCTAATCCAAAGAAGGTTTGGCAGGTCGAACCCACCAGGGGGCACTGAGGGGAAAGACCTGTTGTTCTGCTCCCATAATGATCACAGCCTAGAAAACCCTATGGGGCAGTGAAATGGGATCGCTATGAGTCAGAAATGGACTCCAAGTCTCCTAACACCAGCAACATCCTCTGCTATCTACTGTACTATTTGTAGCATACGATTACTGTATACAATTCAAAAACAACTATCTTAATATTCCGACTGGAAATACATTCCACTTATATATTAGTTTAGGGACCTCCATTTGATTGACAAGACTTCTCATTTGAAAATATGGCATATTTTTTGCATATATTCAGGTTTCATTTTATGTACATTATTTACATTATGTACATCATTTAGTACATTAGTTTTCGTCATAGAAGTCCTTTGCTGCTCTGGTCAAAACAATGTTTTCCTAAGTATTTTACAGTTTTGAACACAGTTTGATCCAGTCAAGTAGTAGGGGAAAGAGAACGGTCTGCCCTTCTCACCCTTGCCAATTTGAGACCCTCATGTCTATACTGGAGAGAAACCATTGATTTTGATGTATTTGTCTTTTATTCAGGTGGGCAATTATATCATCATTATTTGAAAAATCTCTTATTATACTTATTTAAATTTTCTAGTTTATTCCTTCACCTTAAAACTATGTTCAGTGATACCAAAAATTTTGTCTAGTTCCAAATTGATCAGAATGAGTTGAATATTAATTTTCCATTTATCTCACACCTGCTAAGTTTGGGGATAATTTATTATGCTCCAATAGATAACTGCTACTGTGACCTGCTGACCACTATTGTAATCACACACAACTTGTTTCTGAGAGTTAAGTACTTCCACCTGGCCTCTGTTGAGCTGGGATCCCATGATTTGCATTGCTACTAGGCAGCCCAGCTCCCACTAACAACCTGAGCCTATAGACGATTGTTGCTGTTAGTTGTCATCAAGTCATTTCTGACTCATGACCACCCCATGTGGGCATAGTAGAACAAACTGCTCAAGAGTGTTTTTAAGGCTTTCATCCTTTAGTAGCAGATGGCCAGGACTATCTTCCAAGGACTCTCTGAGTACGTTCAAACGGCCAAACTTTCGGATAACAGTCGAGCACTTAACTGTTTGTGGCGTCCAGGGACACCCTACAAAGTATACATATTGGTAAGCTCTATGTTGCTGGTGCTCCCTCATGTCCGCATTCCTTATTCTTTTGATGAAATGGGTATCCTTCAGGACCTCCAAGAAATGGTCTTATAGAAGACTAACTCAGACATGCCCACATATTGGAGGCTTTTAATCCCTCTTCCAACATCTGACACAGCAGGTCTGGCATTTCGATTTCATAGAATGTGGGCCATTGCCTTTTCTAAGCTTCCAAAAGCAATCCCACAGCATATTAAACCCATTTCCAGAACCCTTGCTACGGCAATAAATCCTTGTCAACAAACTCTCCTTGACCCAACTTTATATTAAACTCCCCTTGACTCAGCACCTTCAGCACCCATTCCTCAGCACACCCCCGTCCTGCTCACACAAGGCAGCCAGGTCTTGCAGCTCCTTCAGTGTACAGTCCCTCCCCCTCCAACCACAACCAGCACTGCCCCCGGTGGCTATGCTGGTATCTGACAGCTAAGTATCTGGACAAATGCATGGGACACTATCTCAGGACTCTGCAAAGGAAAGTGTTGAAGGTGGATGGGGGCGGGACGGAACCAGAACATAAAGTATGAACATTCCAGAGGCTGAAATTAAATGAGCCCAAATCTCAGAGCTGCACACCCGTCGTGGACAGAAACAGCTCCGAGAGAAGCCCTTGCATCTTAAACATTAGCAAGCAGCCATCTAAGATGCATCCATTGGACTCAACCCACCTGGATTAAAGGAGAATGAAGAACACCAAGGACATGAGGTGATTACGAGCCCAAGAGACAGAAAGGGCCACATGAATCAGCGACTACATCATCCTGAGACCAGAAGAACTAGATGGTGCCTGGCTACAACCAATGACTGCCCTGGCAGGCAACACAATAGAGAAACCCTGAGGGAGCAGGAGAACAGTGGGATGCACACCCCAAATTCTCATAAGACCATACTTAATGGTCTTACTGAGACTGGAAGGATCCCGGTGGTCATGGCCCCCAGACCTTCCATTGCCCCAGGACAGGAACCATTCCCGAAGCCAACTCTTCAGATATGGATTGGACTGGACAATGGGTTGGAGAGGGATGCTGGTGAGGAGTGAGCTTTTTGGATCAGGTGGACACTTGACACTATGTTGGCATCTCCTGCTTGGAAGAGAGATGAGAGGGTGGAGGGGGGTTAGAAGCTGGTGAAACGGACACGAAAAGAGAGAGTGGAGGGAGAGAGCAGGCTGCCTCATTAGGGGGAGAGTAATTGGGAGTGTGTAGCAAGGCGTATATGGGTTTTTGTGTGAGAGACTGACTTGATTTGAAAACTTTCACTTAAAGCAGAAAAAAATTATTTAAAAAATAAGGATGCTTTCTATCATTATTTATATTAAATATTTAACACTGGAGGTCCAAGCTAGAACAAAACGACAACAAAAAGAAGGAAAAGCTGCAACTGCTATTATTCATAGATTACAGAAATGCCTCCACAGAAAAATTTACAAACCATTGAAATTGATGCCAGTCAATCGTAAATATAAACGAAAAAATAAACTGCATTTCTATGCATCAGCATCAAGCCGACTCTGTTGTAGCTCTTAGTGAAAGCAGAGGACACTGATAGGGAAATAGCAGGATTTGGGTGGGCTAGACAAGGAGGGGAGAACACTATTTTACACCAGGCTTCATGTATAACCATGGGTATTTGTTAGTCATCTAGTACTGCCATGAGAAAAAAATAACATAATTGGGTGGCTTTAAAGAACAGATATTTATTTTCTCACAGTTCGGGAGGCTAGAAGTAGGAATTCAGGGCATGGCTCATGTCTACTTCAGCTTCTAGCAGCTTCCAGCCACCCTTTGCGTTCCTGGCCTTGTAGATTATCTTCCCCTTTGTCTGTCTCCCTCTTCCCCTGTTTGTGTCTGTGCCTATTGTGCTCTTTTTATTACTCAGAAGGGATTAGGTTTAGGACCCACCCTACACTGGTATGGCCTCATTAAAATAATTTTAAAAATCCCCTATTTCCAAATCAGGTCACATTTATAGGTACAGTAGTTAGGATTTCAACATACCTTTGGGGTTACACAATTCAGTCCATATAGTACCCTCACAAGATATTCTAGGCTGAGAGTACAAATATGAGCAGCTGAGAGTTCTATTTTTCGTCTCTATTAGTTGGCTATCACTTGTCTGAGTCCACCCATATAAACTTTGGAGCAACTTATTATGAAGGACCAGGCCAACCTTTATTAGCCATGTCCATTATGTGGAAAAACACACACATTCCCATCACTGAAGCCCTGAGAAATTCATCAATAAGGGTGGAATGGGGTTGGGACCAAGAATTGTTTCATGGCGTTGATAACATGGAATAGCTGTTAGACATCTACGTAGAGATGTCAGGTAATAATATTGACAGCTAACACTTACTGGTGCCAGGACTCTTGTGAGGGCTTCTCCTTTCTTAAGATACTTGCTCTGCATGATACCCATGTGAGGAATGTATCATTATAAGGCACATTTTACAGATGAAGAACTCGGTACAGAGAATTAGGCTGACATTTGAATAGCAGTCGCGAACCAGTAGGAGTTGAAATGGATGGAAGTGTAAACATCGCATCCTCAGATACAGACAGACAGCCACTGACTCACTGAGGCATCCTAGAGAGAGGGTGTCAACAGAGAGAGAGGACTAAGCACTGAGCCTGAGGGCATTCTGACATCTAGAAGCTGGACAGATGAATGGCAGCCAACAAAGCTCTCTGAAGTCCAGTGTGGTTCCTGGAGCATGGTCTGTTCTTTCTCTGGGCTGCATTTTACCAGTCCCCCTCCCACCCGCACTGGGTGTCCCCTTCACAATGGCAGGGATAATGTGTACCTTTCACCACTGTGTCCACATGATGTAGACTATTCCTGGCACATGGAATCTCTCTAAATATTGATTGAATGAAAAAATGAAAATGATGAATGAAATCATAGTTTGCTACCCCCACGTGTCTGTCAGTTTGTCGTACTGTGGGGGCTTGTGTGTTGCTGTGATGCTGGAAGCTATGCCACCGGTATTCAGATACCAGCAGGGTTACCCATGGAGGACAGGTTTCAGCTGAGCTTCCAGACTAAGAGAGCCTAGGAAGAAGGACCCGGCAGTCTACTTCTGGAGAGCATTAGCCAGTGAAAACCTTATGAACAGCAACGGAACACTGTCTGATATATGGCTGGAAGATGACCCCCCCAGGTTGGAAGGCACTCAAAAGATGACTGGGGAAGAGCTGCCTCTTCAAAGTAGAGTCAACCTTAATGACATGGATGGAGTAAAGCTTTTGGGACCTTCATCTGCTGATATGGCATTTCTCAAAATAAGAAGAAACAGCTGCAAACATCCATTAATAATCGGAACCTGGAATGTACGAAGTATGAATCTCGGAAAATTGGAAATCATCAAAAATGAAATGGAATGCACAAACATCGATATCCTAGGCATTAGTGAGCTGAAATGGGTTGGTATTGGCCATTTTGAATCAGACAATCATATAGTCTTCTACGCTGGGAATGACAACTCGAGGAGGAATGATGTTGCATTCATCGTCAAAAAGAACATTTCAAGATCTATCGTGAAATACAAAGCTGTCAATGATAGGATAATATCCATACTCCTACAAGGAAGACCAGTTAATACGACTATTATTCAAATTTACATACCAACCACCAGGGCCCAAAGATGAACAAATAGAAGACTTTTTTCAGCTGCTGCAGTCCGAAATTGATCGAACATGCTATCAAGATGCATTGAAAATTACTGGCTATTGGAATGCAAAAGTTGGAACCAAAGAAGGATCAGTAGTTGGAAAATACGGCCTTGGTGATAGAAACAATGCCGGAGATCAAATGATAGAATTTTGCAAGACCAACGACTTCTTCTTTGCAAATACCTTCTTTCACCAATATAAGCGGTGACTATACACATGGACCTCGCCAGATGGAACACACAGAAATCACATTGACTACATCTGTGGAAAGAGACGATGGAAAAGCTCAATATCATCAGTCACAAAACGGCCAGGGGCCGACTCTAGAACAGAGCATCGATTGCTCATATTCAAGTTCAAGCTGAAATTGAAGAAAATCAGAGCAAGTCCATGAGAGCAAAAATATCCCACCTGAATTTAGAGACTATCTCAGGAATAAATTTGACACATTGAACACTAGTGACCGAAGACCAGACAAGTTTTCGAATGATATCAAGGACATCATCTATGAAGAAAGCAAGAGGTCACTGAAAAGACAGGAAAGAAAGAAAAGACCAAGATGGATGTCAGAGGAGACTCTGAAACTTGCTCTCGAACGTCGAGCAGCTAAAGCAAAAGGAAGAATTGATGAAGTAGAAGAACTGAAGATTTCAAAGGGCCTCTCAAGAAGACAAAGTAAAGTATTACAATGACATGTGCAAAGAGCTGGAGATGGAAAACCAAAAGGGAAGAACACGCTCAGTGTTTCTGAAGCTAAAAGAACTGAAGAAAAAAGTCAAGCCTCGAGTTGCAAAAGTGAAGGATTCCATGGGGAAAATATTAAACGACGCAGGAAGCATCAAAAGAAGATGGAAGGAATACACAGAATCATTACACCAAAAAGAATTGGTCAATATTCAACCATTTCAAGAGGTGGCCTATGATCAGGAACCAATGGTACTGAAGGAAGAAGTCCAAGCTGCTCTGAAGGCATTGGTGAAAAACAAGGCTCCAGGAATTGATGGAATATCAATAGAGATGTTTCAGCAAACAGATGCAGCGCTGGAGATGCTCACTCGTCTATGCCAGGAAATATGGAAGACAGCTTCCTGGCCAACTGACTGGAAGAGATCCATATTTATGCCTATTCCCAAGAAAGGTGATCCAAATGAATGTGGAAATTATAGAACAATATCATTAATATCACACGCAAGCAAAATTTTGCTGTAGATCTTTCAAAAACGGCTGCAGCAGTATATCGACAGGGTACTGCCAGAAATTCAGGCCGGTTTCAGAAGAGGACGTGGAACCAGGGATATCCTTGCTGATGTCAGATGGATCCTGGCTGAAAACAGAGAATACCAGAAGGATGTTTACCTGTGTTTTATTGACTATGCAAAGGCATTCGACTGTGTGGATCATAACAAACTACGGATAACACTGGGAAGAATGGGAATTCCAGAACACTTAATTGTGCTCATGAAGAACCTTTACATAGATTAAGAGGCAGTTCTTCAGACAGAACAAGGGGATACTGATTGGTTTAAAGTCAGGAAAGGTGTGCGTCAGGGTTGTATTCTTTCACCATACCGATTTAATCTGTATGCTGAACAAATAATACGAGAATCTGGACTATATGAAGAAGAACGGAGCATCCGGATTGGAGGAAGGCTCATTAACAACCTTCATTATGCAGATGACACAACCCTGCTTGCTGAAAGTGAAGAGGACTTGAAGCACTTACTAATGAAGATCAAAGACCACAGCCTCCAGTATAGATTACACCTCAATATAAAGAAAACAAAAATCCTCACAACTGGACCAATATGCAACATCATGAGAAATGGAGAAGAGACTGAAGTTGTCAAGGATTTCATTTTACTTGGATCCACAATCAACAGCCATGGAAGCAGCAGTCAAGAAATCAAAAGACACATTGCATTGGGCAAATCTGCTGCAAAGGACCTCTTCAAAGTGTTGAAGAGCAAAGATGTCACCCTGAAGACTAAGGTGCGCCTGACCCAAGCCATGCTATTTTCAATCACATCACATGCATGTGAAAGCTGGACAATCAATAAGGAAGACGGAAGAAGAGTTGACACCTTGAATTGTGGTGTTGGCAAAGAATATTGAATATACCATGGACTGCCAAAAGAACGAACAAATCTGTTTTGGAAAAAGTGTGGCCAGAATGCTCCTTAGAGGCAAGGATGGCGAGACTGCGTCTTAAATGCTTTGGATATGTTGTCAGGAGGGATCAGTCCCTGGAGAAGGACATCATGCTTGGCAGAGTACAGGGTCAACAGAAAAGAGGGTGACCCTCAATGAGGTGGATTGACACAGTGGCTCCAACAATGAGCTCAAGCATAACAATGATTGTAAGGATGGCGCAGGATCAGGCAGTGTTTCGTTCTGTTGTGCATAGGGTCTCTATGAGTCAGAACCGACTCGACAGCACCTAACAACAACGACAATCTTTGAATACTTTAAGGGCCTTCATGTGTAAGAGGGAGAAAATATGATCTGAGTTGATTCTGAGACTATCTCTTAGTGTTAAAGAACGCTGAATAACAATTAAATAAAAAGGTTCAATAGTAAAGATCTTTGTTAAAAGATTTAAGTATAGGTTGAAGATCACTAGAAACATGCACATTTAATATTTCAACTATACTCAAATTGCTAAAATTATACACTCCTTGCACACAGCAGAACATAATAAAACAATTTGATGTTGTCTGTAAAATAAACAAAACTTTATCATGGAAAAGGCTAATATTGAGTGAAAGGAGCAGGATATAATATTTATGTGAATATACATAAATGTGTGTGACACATATAAAACCCATTGCCGTGGAGTCTATTCTTACTCATGGTTTTCCCATGTGTGTTAGGGTAGTCTCCACATTTTCGATGACTAGAATAAAAATTTTTTTTTTTAGAATGTACTTCTATAAGCAGGACAAAATTAAAGGAATATATTTAAATAATAAATTAACAGAAATGAAAGAATTAAACCTGCGGAGAGGCTGCCCATGAACCCAAGACTACAATAACATTGGTATAGAAAGCAGAACGATGGTGTCAGGAAGCCTGGTGGTCACATGCTTCCAGCTCTAAAGAGAAGAGCAAATAAACCAGGGGAGAAGACAGTGAGCCAGAAGAGTGGGAGAAATGAAGTATTTCTCGAGTGGCAACTAAGGCTGAGCCTCTGCTGATGGCATGTAGTCCCTCATTTAAACCTTAGAAGGATGTAATGGGTGGGACAGACCTTGTTAGCCACTTTCATCATGCAAACATTTTATTAATTTGAACAGTAGCATGTTATAAAAACAAATTAGAAAAGAGAAAAGTATAATAAAAGAATACGCCTCATCCGTTCAGTACTATTATGTTGCCTCAGCAGCTGTTCATTGTTGTTGTTGTTGCAAACATACCACACAACCTTTGCTGACTGAACAACTGACAGTAATTACCATTAATTGGCTGTGCAACCCTGCCCTTCATCAATGTGACTTTTCCACCACTGTTAACCAGAACTCAGTCTCCATATGCAGGAACACCCCTTTATTTCCTCCCTCCTGCCCCTGGTAACCCCTAATAAACTTTTATGTCTACACATTTGCTTGTTTTCGTAAAAGACAGGTTTTTGAATCTGAAAGTTCGCGACAAGCCACAAGGGTGAATTCATGTGGTAGCAGAAGTTATTTGCAATACATATATCCTACTACTGACTTGGTTCTGAAATACATAAAGAACAATCCGAAAAGGAAAAAGAAAGCAGACAGGTCGATAGAAAAATGAGCAAATACTTGAACACTGTATAAAAGATTTCTATATGGCCAAGAAACATAGGAAAAGTGAC
The DNA here is from genome assembly GCF_030014295.1 of Loxodonta africana. Taxonomy (NCBI): domain Eukaryota; kingdom Metazoa; phylum Chordata; class Mammalia; order Proboscidea; family Elephantidae; genus Loxodonta; species Loxodonta africana. The sequence continues at coordinate 41,358 of NW_026975108.1, forward strand.
AAAACTTCACTGGTTATTAGAGAAATTCTAATAAAAAGCCACAATGTGATACTATCCCCTACACGCCAGAATGGCTAAAACGGAAAAGATGGAAAATACCAACTATTGGGTACAACGTGGAGTAACTGGAGCTCTAATCTACCGCTAGTGAAAGTGTAATTTGGTACAACCAGCTTAAAAATGTTTTGTCCGTATCTACAAAAGCTGTGAACATACATATATCCCAGGACCCAGCAATTCTACTTCTAGATACATACCCAGTAGAAATGGGTACATATCTTCACCAAAACACATACACTTCTCAGCATCTGCTAAGGAATGAACACCTTCCTTAGGAATGTCTAACTTTTAAAGCATTATTCTCTGTCTGTTCTAAGGTGATGCCCATATATGATGATAAGTTTACACAGAAAAGTCTAGAGCTTTCTGTGAAATTCCACAGCAAATCTCTAGAGGCTCCTGTTCTCATAGCTTCTGTCGCCTGTGCAGCCCCTGCTTCTGTCTGTCCATCTGCTGGGCTGCACCACACGGAACCAGTTATGAAATTCAAGCCCATCTTGCACTCGACAAGGTCCTACTCACACAAAATTTGTATTAGCTTAAAAGAAAAGGTGTGTAGATAAGATACACAAGGGATTTAATTGCAGAAAACAAACATTAAAATGAAATGGCTGGGAATGGTGGCCTCCCTTTGTAAAAAGGCTTCTCTGTACCGACTACGGGAAAATGCAGTTAAGATATGGGTCATGGGAAAAGGAGCGTTTGTAGCAATCTGGTAATCACTCAGACCACCTGTAAAAATGTTTTCATCCTTTTTCTCATACCTTACACAAAACGAAATTCCAGATGGATTGAATATTTAAAACTAAAATATGCAACCATAAAAATTTTAGAAGTTTTTATTTTCTTTTTATTGATAAAAGAGAAAGACTTTTTAAAAATCCCAAAATATGAAGGCTAAAACTGTTAAGATCTATAGATCTTTGGCATATCAAAAAGTATATGAAGGGAGTAAAAATACAGGCAAAAAGCTGAAAAAAAGTTTGCAGGCTAAGGATTTGAATAGAGATTTCTCAAAAGCAGATACAGAAACTGTCAACAAGCACAGGAAAAGAAGCGTAACCTCATTAGTCATCAGGGAAATGCAAATCTAAACTAAAGTGCACTATTATTTCAAAAGCAGTAAGATGGCTAAACTCAACAGGATGGACAAGTGTCGGCGACGATGTGCAGAAGCTGGAATACCGCTGGTGGAAATGTAAAATGATCCAATTGTTTTGGAAAACGGTTTGGCAATTCTGCAGACAGTTAAACATAGAATTACCATACAACACTGCACTTGCACTCCTAGGTCTGCACCCCGGAGAATCAAAAGCATGTTCACATACAAACTCACACAGAGGATTCCTAGTAGTGTTATTCATAACAGCCAAAATGTGGAGAGAACCCAAATGTCATGACCTGATAGACAGGATGTGGTATATTCATAGACTGGAATATTACTCAGCCACAAAAAGGCACCAAGTACTGATACATGCCACAACATGGACGAACCTTGAGAACATTACGCTAAATGAAAGAAGCCAAACACAAATGACCGCAACGTGCATGATTCCATTTACATGAAATGTCCAGAACAAACCAACACAGACAGAAGTAGATTAGTGGTTGCTACGGCGTGGAGGAAAGGAGTAATGAGGATGACTGTTAATACGCCTTCATTAACAAGGGCCTTTATTTACGGGGCACTGAAATTATTCTGAAGCTAGACAGTGGTGACTGTTGTGCCAAGTCTGCCCATATACTAAAAGCCACGGTATTGTGCATATTTTCAAAGGCAGTGTTACGGCAGGTGAATTGTATCTCAATAGAAATATTTGTGATTCCTAAAAGACTAACTTTTCAATTAACATATAGAACCTATAAATCAGTAGGGAAAAAACAATCCAATTTTAAAATGTCTTCCTCCAAAGCAAAGGGAAGGGGGTACATTCCATCCACACAGCTTATTTTTTTATCTCTTCATTATTCAAGTTCTATTCTCATCTTATGTAACTCTAAGTTATACAAGTAATTGCCTCCATTTTCCTTATCCGTTTTCACTATTTAACTAAATAAAGACAGCAACACAGTGTTTTTTATAAAAACCCACCCACATTCACTCAAATCATTTTTTAGCACTTCTTAGGTGCCAGGTACCAGGATGCTCTGACAAACACAACAGAGAAGTTCCTGCCTGCATGGGCCTTCTATTTTTGTGAAGCAGGCAGATGATAAACCAGCCAACCAGCTCTTAATGTAACCTAACATTAAGGAGGGAAACATGTAATTTTGGCGCTATCTCAAGCTGTTTCTCTCTCACAAAGATTTCTCCGAATCTAGTGAAAAGTAAACACCTCGAAGGAACTCCGTGGGGCCAATAAATGTGAAAAAGCCATTTCATTTCAGTTTTGTTTTGTTGCTTTCACCTGCTACCCTGTCATTATTTTTAATAACATGATTATGGAGCTGACATCAAACTCCGACCACCCGCCTGAAAGAAAAAACCAAACCCGTAGCCACTGAGTCAATTCTGACTCAGAGACCCTAGAGGACAGAGTAGAACTGCCCCATAGGGTTTCCAGGGAGCAGCTGGTGTTAGGACACAATTCCCTCTTATAAGAATCTGAAAGCTGTTCACTGTGGATGTGGGAGGGACTCAGTAACACTTGCAGAGATTTCCACGTGGGTGGGGTGCTCCATTGTGAGCATCGGGGGAATAGACCCCATGTGCACTTTGCATTCTTCTGCAGATTATGACACAACAAACATTCACTCTTCATTGTCGTACATCTTGTAAGAGAACAGAGGGAATTGTTAGGCAGGACCCTTTGAAAATACATGGCAAGAAATTTTATTGTAACATTAAATGGAAAATAAAATCTTCCTCCATTTTTCCTCCTTCCCTACCTCATTTCAAGGAGATAGCTGGAGTCACGGTGTTGAAGCTCTGAAACTTCAAGACTCTGAAGAGTCTGTGGTAAAAGCCTCAGCTCACTGGGGTGATCACACTGAGTGGACTGGAGCCCAGGGGAAGAGTGACAGTCAGATAGTAGGGTCCTAGACATTGGGAAGGGGTAGGACCTCCTTCTTGACAGTGCCCTGGAGTAGGTTACAGCACCTCAAAGGCTGATGCAGGCACGTAAGTAGACAAAAGCTGTTATGCTGTTGACAGCCCCACCAAGGTTCTCATGCTCCAGCTGAGAATGGAAACAGCAGAACGAATGCTTCTAGAGAGATCACCCACATAGGCTGAGGCAATGGGTGTGTTGAAGGTCTTCTCCAAGCACTGGTCCTTAAAAATACCCTGGGAATTACTGCATATCTGGATGAGGGAGTACCCTAAAAGTAAGTGAGGTTAAAAACTCCCCTCAATTTTGTAAGCAGGTAGTTCTGAGCCTCAATTCATTTTATTTTTTAAAAAATCATGCTTTTTTTCATACATGATTTTGTGCAGACTCACACTTACAATTCGTATTACTCATTCATGCATTAAGTCAACAAAGATTTCCTGTATAAACAGCTACATGTCAGACCCTAGGCCAGATGCTCTTGGTGATGAAATGACTTAGAGAAGTTGCCTCACTGCCTGGTGAGAGAAACGGCCAAGTTAACAGGTGTATCAGTCACATATTACTGTGTAAGAAATGACTCCAAAAGGTAGTGTCTTAAAAAAACAACTATTTACTAAGCTCACAATTCTGCAGGTTGTCAATTTGGGGTTCTTCTGATCTGGGCCAGCCACAGTGGCTCGCAGCAGGGCTTACTCATGTGTCTACAATTTGCTTCCAGGTCAGCTTGGAGTCAGTTTGTCTAAAATCAACTCAGTGAAACCGCTGGATCCTCTTTCCAATGATCCCTCATCATTCAGCAGGCTGGCCTGGGGTCATTCCCACAGGTTCTCAGGGTTTAAGAGCAACAAAAGGGCAAGACTCAACATAAAATCTTTTCAATTCTCTCCTTGTATCATCCTTGCTACTATTTCAACGGCCAAAGCAACTGTAAGGTCGGCCTTCAACTAACAGGTGGAAAAAGACTCCTACTGCTAATGAAAGGTGCTCCGGAGTCTCATAGAAGGCGTGGGAACAGAGAGGGGAAGAATGTGTAGTAAATGCAATTGTGTTTTATGCTGTGGTAAAGGGTTTCCTGGGTACAATGGAGTACAGAGCAAGAAGTGGACTCATCTACCAGGAGAAGATTCAGGGAAGACTACAACGAAGAAGTGATGCCTGAACCAAGTTGGGAATATGACTGAATAGTTAAGGGGTTAAAAAAGGCCAAGCATCCAGAAAGCCCCAGGTATTTTCCAGAGGCTTCAGTAAACGGGGAAGGATGGCTTGATGAGAAAAGTCTGAGGAAACAGGATGAAAACACTGGGGCATTTGTTATATTTTTGAACAGGCACAGATTATCTTTTGTTCTATTGTTTCCCTACCATTCCTGCCTCTTCTGTCCTTTGGGGTCACACAAAACAAGCCCCTACCATCCCCATGTGGAAACTTTTATTTTCCTTGGAGAAGTCTCCTCCTTCCTCATCACCACCCCAACCTTCTTAATTTCCTCCTCAAATGGTCTCCCCATTGGCTGGTTTCTCTTCTAAATAGCCTCCTAAACAAAAGCAGAGTCTGTCATGGGCTTTCCCCAAGTCAACTCCCAAACTTCCCATTCTGGCTGACCACAAAATTCCTGAGTCTTAGGGCTTTTTGGTAAGTCATAAGCCTAATCTGTTCCAATGGGGTCAGTTTTCTTCACCTTCACACTTCAACAGGGAGAGTAGGCCAGCAGACGGGAAGGGAGAGAACATCTCCTAGTCAGAGAGCAGAGCCTGTGTGAAGACTCAGAGACTAAGGAGACCTAAGAGGGGCTCAGAGTGGACATTTTATAACCAGAGCTGGAGAGACATGATTCCAACAGAGTCAAATGAGAGGACTGGGAGAAAGCAGCTGCCCATGATACCTGACAGTTTCATGTTTTTCTGGTTGCTGTGTTTAGCTTCAAACTGGGCCCATGGAACTCAGCAGTGTCAGCAATGATGTCACACAGGATTACGGAAGCCTTGGTGCCTACTCAGATCTCAGCTGCTTTTTGAAATGGGTGCCAACCTCAGGTCTTGTGGGAGAGAAACTGTAGCTACTGAATCAAGGAAATTCAAGAGCAAGCCAGAGTCCCCAGTTTATCAAAGGTTCCTGCTGGGAGAAGGGATAAAGGTCCTTCAGACCATTATGTTTGGACATCTTCACCCAAGCAGGATGAAACAGTGACACACAAGGAAAAGGCCTTTCTCTAAGACTCTAGATAAAGGTGAGGAAAAGTTGTCCCAGATTGATGAGTGCTACAGAACAAAAGGTCTGACTTCCACCAGAAAAGAGAGCCATGGTAGGACAAGATGAAGGATTTGGAACGAATGGATAAGGTCATAAGGAAGATTCTCCTGAGAAAGCACTTTCTGTCATTTAGTAGATAATTAACCAAAGTTTATTTTGTCAATAAGAAATGTAGGAAAAATGAGGGATGAAATGAAAGAATTCAATTGTAAGTTTGAGAGCTTTCCAGAATAGCTGCAGACAAGGCACTCTATTGTTCTGGATCTGAACATGGTGGAAGGGAAGGAAGCCAGTGGGCAACTGGGGCAGAGAGTATAGGATGGTGGAAAGGGTGGGTAGCAAGAAGTGTACTTAATTATTATATTTTCTAATGAGATAGAATTAATATACCATGTGAAGAACTAAGGAAATTTCTCAGGAGGTTCTGGGAGTGGTAGGTTGAAGAGCCCAGAACCCACATCATTGAGGGCAGAAGGGCTATAGACTCCTCCCTAGATCCAGGAACTCCCCTTCCCCTCCTATGTCTCCTGCCCACCTCCCTCAAGAGCCTAACAACCCCTAACCACAAACATGGATACAGGATAGAATTTTTTATTTTCCTACTTTTCTTAACCTGAGCTTCATCTAGGATCAGTCATGTATCACTCTTTTCAGGCCAGTTTTGTTGCCCTCCCTACTACTATTACCTCTGCTGTCCTCCTCCACCCAGTGCTGCCCTCCACTGGCCCTGCTTCCTGCTGCTTCCTGCTTTTCTGACTGGCCTCTAATACCCTTTGAGAGATCCCCCACCCCATCTTCTGTCTGTCACTGGAGCTTACACTCCCCTCCCAAACTCCTTCTCTTTCTTCCTTAACTCGCCAATCCTTCCCTCAAACTCAGAAAAATACTGACCCTTATGCTGACATATACAAGCCCCGCCCACCCAGACAGGAGGCATGGTTGTGATTTGGCTATTAAGGTTTGTGCCATCAGACTCTCAAATATGGACATCTGTTTCTGCCTCACCCTGAAGGACATGGTAATGGGCTTGTGTTCAGAGAAAGGCACTTTTAATCTCCTGGTGCAGGCTAGTTAAGGGTATGAGAAGTTTTAAATTACACAGAAAAGTACAAATTACGCTGTCTCTTTAAGTATAATTCCTTCTATGAAAATCCTTCCCTTAAAAGGAGGATGAAAACAAGTTACAAAGAGGAGACCGATTCTCCTGTTTCAATGTTTACATTCTAAATTTCCCAAAAAAAATAACTTTCATAGAAAACACCTTTTAGAGAAACCATGTATTATCATGAAGGTGCAGAGGATGAGGTAATTTCCATATTCCACAGGAGCAAATTCACTTCCATCCAACAAATGCAAAAAAAAAAAAAAAAAATTTTTTTTAATGTGGTGATCCTCTGTTTATATTATAAACTATCACTGGATAAACCTTTGGCTGCTAACTAAAAGGTTTGGCAGTTGGAATCCACCAGCTGCTCCTTGGAAACCCTAAGGGGAGTTCTACTCTGTCCTATAGGGTTGCTATGAATTGGAATCTACTAAAAGAAAACTGGGAATTTTTTTTTTTTAAATCAATGTATTATAATTTTTTGAAAAACGATAGACTTTCGCTATAAGGTAGTACCATCACCGAAATTTTCTGGAGGAGACTTTATTGCCCAGAGTAAATTCCCTAAAGTATGGTCGGTGCCTGGGGAAGAAGAAAGAAACCATGGGGACTGTGGAAGTGGAGGATGGTGGTGATGGAGAGGCCTCCAGGGATCCCTAGACCAGAGACTTAGGTCACAGTTGAGACACCAGAGCCCAGAGGGCTCATGTAAATTAACTCTCCACTATTGCAAGTCTCAACCCAAGAGGAAAGTGTCACTCAGGGTAGAACATGAGAACAAAAAGCCCAAGTTCCAAGCCCAGGAAGATTCCCCAAGTATCAGCAAGGCCTTTTTCATCAGCTTCCACTAGGCAGAATTCTCACTCATCAAATTACTCCAGAGATCAATAGGTCAAGTATGGGTATCTACCCAAGTGTGTAAGGTCAAGGGGTTAGCCATGGTCTGGCAGACCAGACCAAAACATCTCACACCCCTGTTGGCAAAAGGTCCCTGGTCTTGAGGCTGAGTTTTTGAAGAAAGTGAGTGCCATCAGGTCTGCCCTCAGTCTAACCAACACTGAGTCCCTGGTCAGCATCCTGGAGTCCTGGCAAGAAGAGCCAGGCACCTCCAGGAGCATCTGGAGGAGGAGACAGGGGCTGAACAGGCTACCACACCTACTGGTGCTGCTACACATGTCGGAGACCTGGCTGCAGAGGGTGCAGGCATGGCCTCAAGGTCAAAGGAGAAAGCGCCTGAAGACGTGCCAGGACTCTCAGACTGAGAGAAGCAGGATGTCTGGACTGCAAAATATGCACCCTTCAGGGAAGAACTTCATTCAGGCTTCTTAAACCCACCTCACCTGGAAGATCCACTCTTTTAGCCTTGTGCCCCTTCCACGCCCCCTCTAGTACATGGAGAGATCCAGCCCTAGAGCACCAGGGTGGAAGAAGCCCCAGGATAGCTGTCCAAAGACATGAGGTCCACTCCAAAGCTCCCCCCGCCAAGGAGAGAAGAGGACAAGACTCACCTGCAGATGAGGTCTCAGGGCCCTGAGAATGAGCACAATGTCTGTAAGGAAAGAGAAATGGGATTTCAGTGGGACATGGAAGTCTGAGAAACAGCCTCTGCAAAGATAGCTCTAAGGGAGGTGTGATTGTGAAGGTGGGCTGGTCACTGAGTTCTTTGTAGTACAAGGTACCAGACAGAAGCCAGACTCTGGGGGGAACCTGCCTGCCAGTGAGCAGTGGGCATAAAACCCTAAACCAATGAGAATCGAATCCCTTCCCAGCAGCTTCTGCACAGATCAGTGATGTTTGCTTGGTCTTTCTCTTTTCTGTGGTCTAACCTGATCCGTTCTGAGATCAGAGAATTGGAATAGAAAAGCCTGACTGAGATGAAACGAGCAAAGAGAAGACATGGCCTCCTAAATCTGGTGAAGACAGAATACAGATAACCAAAGGTGAGGATGGGAAGAAACAGATTGAGTTCCAAGTCCCATCCACAGTATCCCAGGGCCTGGGAATCCCTGAAAGTGCCAGAGGTGTGTACTCCCTGGGAGATGCGACCCCAAGTGTCAGAGGAAGCCCTATGGAGCAAGGAAGGGAGGGCAGGGACTCTAGGATGGGCACTTCCATACAGGCTGCCCATGTGAATTTCTAAGAGTGACCGTGACAGATCCTGAGAGGGACAGTTTGAGGCAAAGGAAAGTAAGTTTTCTGAAGAGGGTTGAATTCCGCCTTCTCCTGATAATGAAACAGAAATCCCGTCCTGCTCAGAGGTACTGAGTAGGAGGGATTGTGAATTCCCATCCTGCACAGAGGCTGGCTGGGAAGTTCGACTGTCTAAAGACAATGTGGCCAAAGTCTTCTTTATCTTTCAAAGATATATCTTTAACTTCCTGCAAATTCAATTCTGGAAAAAAGCCTAGAATATACAAGCGTGGGTTTTTCAGGAGAGCAACAAGGGGAGAAGGTGATAGTGGCATATCAGAGAAGGAGAACAATAGTCTAATGGTCCCTGTGTTACTTAATGAATCACACATGGTGTCCAGCATTCTTCCTTATCTGTAGACATGTAAATGCAGTAGATGTTTTAGCAATAACTGAATTAATCCTCACAGAATTCTTTTTGGCCATTTCCAGGCATGGAGACCAGAAGAAGTCATTAGTTACAAGAGCAAGCAATAATTCGCTGGTCTGAATTTTGTTCAATTTCTGTGTTTGCCCTTCATAGATGGATAAAAGTCTCTGGATCTGGCATTGAAGACAGTGTTTTCTCTATTGTTATGGATTGAATAGTGTCCCCCAAAATGTGTGCCAACCTGGCCAGACCATGATTCCCAGTATTGTGTGGTTGTCCTGCATTTTGTGATCTGATGTGATTACTTATGTGTTGTAAATTCTAACCTCTGTGATGTTAATGAGGCAGGATTAGAGGCAGTTAGGTTAATGAGGGAGGACACAATCTGCAGGATTAGGGTGAGTCTTGAGTCAGTCTCTTTTGAGATACAAAGAGAAAAGTGAGCAGAAATGAGAGGGACCTCCTACCACCAAGGAAGAAGTGCCTGGAGTGGAGCACGTCTTTTTGACCCAGTGTCCACGCGCTGAGAATTTCCTAGGCCAGGGGAAGATAGATGAAAAGGACCTTCCCCCAGAGCCACAAAGAGAAAAAGCTTTCTCCTAGAGCTGGTGCCCTGACTTCAAACTTCTTGCTTCTTAAACTGTGAGAGAATAAGTTTCTGTTTGTTAAAGCCATCCACTTGTGGTATCTCTGCTATAGCCACACTAGATAACTAAAAAACACATATATAAAATAGTCAAAAAAAAAAAAAGTTTCAAATACACACACATACACGTATGATGTTACTAAACTTTAAAAGGTTTTACATTCTTATAACACATTTAACAATAGAGATTTGTATATAGAAGTTATAATAAGAGCCATCCCCACATAAGTATATTGTACCTGCTCCCCCAAAGTGTCCAGTGTCCAAAGATACATATGTACCCTTTTACACACTGCTTTTTGCCGGGACACACGTAAGGACATTCATTTGTTTGTTTTTATGGAAATTAGGTCACACTCTACCCATGTTTTTCTCTGAATCACTCTTCACTTGACAATTTCTCATGGTTCCTCTAAATCAGCAGACATGGAAGAAGCACTCTTTTTGGTTCTTCTCATTTTTAACTCCCACCACTCTTCTGTCAGTTTGTTGTAGTGTGGTGGCTTGCATGTTGCTGTGATGTTGGAAGCTATGCCACCGGTATTTCAAATACCACCAGGTTCACCCATGGTAGACAGCTTTGAGTGGAGATCTGGATTTAGACGGACTAGGAAAAAGGACCTAGTGATCTATTTCTAAAAACAACTGGCCAGTGAAATCTTACGAATAGTACTGGAACACTGTCTGATTCAATGACACTGCTCCATACCCCAAATCTAAATGGCTTGATATAAAGCACTGGTCTTTGTGATTCACAAAAAGGAGGTGCCAATTCCTGAAAAAGAACTGAAGTGACAGGAGAAACTCCTCATGCTGTTAGAGCCCTGAGTATGGGCCCTAATCCAATGATCTGTCTTCATTAATTCCTTTTCATTTCATCTCTGTGAAAGAGGGGAGGGAGAAAGTGAGAGAGGCTTACATGCGCCTATTCTGTTCTTTAGCATCTAGTTCACTGCCAGGAACAAGTATTCATAAGAGTCTAAAAATCATTAAAGTACAAATAAGGAGGAAAACCTCCTAGTATATATATGTATTAGGTGGCACAAAGAGTTAAGTGCTCAGTTACTAACTGAAAGGTTGGCAGTTTAAATCCACTCAGTTGCCTTGGAAGAAAGGCCTGGCAATCCACCTCCAAATGGTCACAGCTATTGAAAACCACATGGAGGGCAGTCCTACTCTGAAAACTCACGGGGTCGTCAGGAGTGAAAATCTACTCAATGGCAACTGGACTGGTAATCTATATATGGCATAAACGTTGGGAAAATTAGTTTCTGAACATATACACGGCATATAGAATACACTGTACATTAGTATTATGTGCCAAAACCCACTGTCATCAAGTCGATTCTAACTCATAGTGACCCCAAAGGACAGAGTAAAACTGCCGCATAGGGTTTCCAAGGCTGTAAGTCTTCACTGAAGCAAGCTGCCACATCTGTCTCCTACAGAGAGGCTGGTGGGTTCGAACCACTGACCTTTCAGTTAGCAGCCAAGTTCTTCAACCACAGAGCCACTAGGGCTCACTGCTGTCATGTACAGTGATTACATAAGCAAATTCTGAAACAAACTGCCTGGGTTTAAATCCTAACTCAATTTATCAGCTGGGTGTTCTGGGCACATTACTTTACCTCTCACTGCCTCAGTTTCCCATTTCTAAAATGGGTCTTATTCAAAAGGTTGTCACGCAGGTTAAATAAAACACACAAGGTACTTAGAAAAAGGCCTTACACACAGAATGAACACAATAAATGTTAGCTTTCATAATTATTAAGGGAATACAAACAAACAGCTTAGTTGAAGAAACTTCCATTGAGAAAGAGTTGAGTTCCAAAATTCATGTGTAAAGTCATTTACATCAACTGTTAAAGTTGTATGTTTAGATTCAAGTGATTACTGAGGTATGTCATGATCTTGAACAGAGTTCTGGGGACTATACAGGCAGACTCTGCATGCCCTTCTCCTGCACATCCATTCCATCTCCCTTGGAGCCCAGACATCATGTTATCAGTTAAACCCCTCCCATGCTGGTGGTGTACTGTTTAAGAGCTATGGCTGCTAACCAAAAGGTCATCAGTTCAAATCCACCAGGCACTCCTTGGAAAGTCTATGGCACAGTTCTGCTCTGCCCTATTGGGCCGCTATGAGTTGGAATAGACTCAGTGGCAATGGGTTTTTAATGGGTATGAGGTAACTGTTCAGTGCTTAAAGACATACCAAAAGCAACCACTAACACAAAGTATAGTAAAAAGTTCTCATTTTAGAATAGCAAAACCTTTTTCTAACACAGTGGTGAATTAGGGTGGACTGTGGATCAAGAGGAGCCCTGGTGGCACAGTGGTTAAGAGCTCAGCTGCTAACCAAAAGGTCAGCAGTTCGAATCCACCAACTAGTCCTTGGAAACTCTATGGGGTAGTTCTACTCTATGCTATACGGTCTCTATGAGTTCAAATCAACTAGGGTCTCTACGAGTTGGAATCAACTTGATGGTGACAAGTTTGGTTTGGTGGGTGTCATGGATTGAATTATGACCCTAAAAAACGTGTGTTTCAACTTGGTTAGGCCATGATTCCCACTATTGTGTAGCTGTCCTCCATTTTGTGATTGTAATTTTACTTTAAGAGGATTAGGGTGGGATTGATTGTAACACCACCCTCACTCAGGTCACCTTTCCCTGGGGTGTGGCCTGCACCACCTTTTATCTCTCCAGAGATAAAACGAAAGGGAAGCAAGCAGAGAGTTGGGGGCCTCAGACTATCAAGAAAGCAGCACCAGGAGCAGAGCGTGTCCTCTGGACCCAGGGTCCCTGCACCTGAGAAGCTCCTTGACCATGCGAAGGCTAAGGACAAGGACCTTCTTCCAGAGCCGAAAGAGAGAGAAAGCTTTCCCCTAGAGCTGATGCCTTGAATGTGGACTATTAGCCTACTTTAATGTGAGGTATTACATTTCTCTCGGTTAAAGCCATCCACTCATGGTATTTCTGTTATGGCAGCACTAGATGATGAAGACAGTGGGTCAAGGTGGAAGGGGTGGATGAAGGACAAAAAAAGAAAAACGGACAACAGGAGAAATATAAGAATTTAGAGAACTGTGAAAATTTAATTCCTGAATATACTTTCTTTCTCCTCCCTATAACTGTAAGGACTTTTCTCATATACAGCATATATAAGTAAATCCTTGCAATATTTAAAACACTTAGATTTTTGTAAAACTCATTCTCTGAAAACTCATGGTGGCCCCATTAATTTGTGGCTTAAAAACAACTCAGAACTAAAAAGAAGCATAAATAAATAAATAAAGGCACTGCTGTCATTTGCGGGTGATGTTCTTTTCCTGCTATCCACAACCCACACACTCGGGTTAATTTTCCAGGGTCAGTGTTCATAGACCGTCCTCTTTCTCTTACCACCACCCCACCACCCTTAATTATTTAGAAAAGGCAGGGCCAGTCAGTGCTCCAAACATCAAGTTTTCTCTCCAAAATGCCAACTGGCACTTGGGGAGCAGGCTACATTCTCAGCTATCAGCACTTCCACTAGCCCCTGCAGATAAGGAATGTGTCTCCACTTAACTGTTCACTGTAATAAATAATAATAATAAAAAAAAATTGTAAAACACTGTTTCTTAAAAACAAACAAAAAAAACCCCAGGCATTTCCCTATTACCCACCCACCCCACTCTCCCACACCGAGTGCTCCCCTCACCACACACACACTCAAATATTTCATACCAAGGGTGTGTCCCAAGCACGGGGTCTGGCTCCGCTCTTCTTTTACACCCCTTGGAGGCCTCTGGAGAAACCATACCTTTGGTTGGCAATTCCCTGAACCCTGCCTATTCAAGCTGGCACTTATTCAAAAAGGCAGGTGAGTCTTCAAGTCAGGTTTTTAAAAGGAGTTTAAGAGGAATCAGGTGATATGCCTACTCACCCTCAAGTTTCTCAAAGGCAATAATTTCTTGAGATGTTTACCATGTCTCAACTATGGGTTAATTAAATCCCTTAGGATGGTGGGCATGGGAAAATCCTCCATCTCAATGCCCCCCATTTTGAAAAAAAGAGGGAGAATCTCCAAAATTACAAATTTGAATTTCTACACGTTAAAAAGCCTGTCGGTTCCCTGGTGGTCTAGTGGCTAGGATTCCGCATTTTCACCGCCACCGCCAGGGATTTCCAGCCAGGGAAGAGTCTTTGGAAACCCTGGTGCTGTAGTGGTTAAGAGCTACGCCTGCTAACCAAAGGTCGGCAGTTAGAATCCACCAGACACTCCTTGGAAACCCTATAGGGCAGTTCTATCCTGTACTATAGGGTAGCTACGAGCTGGAATTGACTCCATGGAAATGGGTTTGGTTTTTGTTTTTAAAAAGACTGTCAGAATGATGAATTCGAAAGAAATACATATTATGTATATTATCTACATGATTGCACGGAAACAAGACTAGAAGCACAGAGACTGGCATAGAGTGTAAATATGAATGTATATATTGAAATATATTTTTTAAACCACACCCTCCCTTGGTGGCTTCTCAGGCTCTCCGAGGCCAAATGGTCAGTGTCAAGCCATCAGGAAGCCCTCTGGTGGGCTCGGAGAGGGCCATCGGAGGTCAGCAAACAAATGACCCTTAGAGGAGGTGCCCTCTGCACCCTCCCCCAACGCTTGGGTGGGGCTTCCTCTCCTCTCCATTTGGTCTGGACCATCCTCACCTGGTCGCCTTGATGCCCCTCACCTGGCCGATTACCCAGCTGGGAAATTGCCAGTTGTGAGCTATCTCAGTGGATTTTCTTTATTTAAAAAGCAGGTTATACAGGTATTCTTTTGATTATTTTTGATATTTTGATAACTGAAGACCCGTTTTAAACTACCAATAACAGACAAATTTTAAAAAATAAAACCATGTATTTTTTTAAATCCCACCACCTGAGGTATCCACGTCTCTAAGTCTGCTTCCAAGCTTCCAGTGCAAATACATATCAAACTACAGAATATTATACTCTTTAAAATGGGGGTGAGTCATACGCATTTTTACAATCTACATTTTCCCATTAAAATGATTCTTTTCCTGTCTATTTTTTTTATACTGAGCTTTATTTGATTTTTTTTCTTTTTAATTTTACTGGGTTTTAGGTGAAAGTTTACAGCACAGATCAGTTTCTTATTCAAAAATTGATACACAAACTGTTTTGTGACATTGGTTGCAATCCCCACTTTGTGTCAGCGCTCTCCCCCTTTCCCTGTCCACCTCAGGTTCCCCATGTCCATTTGTCCAGGTTTCCTGTCCTTTCCTGCCTTTTCTTCTTTGCTTTTGAGCAGGTATTGCCCATTTGGTCTCATACTTGATTGAACTAAGGAGTGAGTTCCTCACATGTGTTATTCTTGGTCTGAGCCCTGGTGGTGCAGTGGTTAAGAGCTCAGCTGCTAACCAAAAGTCTGCTGTTTGAATCCATCAGTTGCTCCCTAGAAACCCTATGGGGTAGTTCTACTCCGTCCTATAGGGTTGCTAAGAGTCAGAATCCACTAGATGGCAATTGGTTTGTTTGTTTTTCAATCTTTGGCTGAAAGGTAGACTTTGTTATCAATTTATTAAATCAACTGGTAATTTGCTGGATATTTCTCATACACGAACTTATGATGTCTTCAAATCCAGCCAATCAGGTTTAGGGAGAGAGAAACTTCTCTACCTTAGCCTCCCTGCCACTCCCACACCTTTTTCATTGATTTTCATGCCCTGTTTAAGTAACATCACTCATCACTTCTCACTGTCTAGGTTATCTGAGCCAATTCATGGCAGTCAATTCCACCTGAGCTCTAGGATACCCTCATTTACACACTCTGCCCTGTTGTTCCTTCACCCATGGCTGACTACATCTCCCCTTGAATGTCTACTAGGCATCTCAAACTTAATGTGGTTCAAATAAAATTCTTGCTCCAAGTGTCTTATCTACCTCCCAGTCTTCCTTATCTCAGCAAATATTCTCACTATCCTCTGGGTTGTTCAGGACAAAAACCTAGAAATCACCCTTGATTTCTCTCCTTTATTCAAATCTTGCATCCAATCCATTGATACAAATTCTGGACTCTTGGCACTACCTTAACATAAATCCTGACTCTATCCACTTCTCACTACCTCCACCTTACAGCCACCATCATCTCTTGGTTAAAACTGGACTCCACGCCACCGATCTTTCCTCTTACAGTCTACAAAACAGCATCATTTCAGTGGCTTCTCATGGCGATTAGGAAAAATTCCCAAACCCTTCCCATGGTCTTTCATGACGCGGGGTTTGCCCACCATACTAACCTCATTTCCTAACAGTCTTCCCTCGGTTCACTCCACACTAACTAGCCATGACTTATTTCCTGAGCTTCCTCAATCATGCCAAAACACTTGGTTATTTAAGGGCCTCAGAAACAACTCTTGCCTTTATTGGCAATATCCTCCCTCCAGAACTTCATACAGCTATTCTCTCCTTTGATATAGGTCAGTTATCTCCTCAAATATCCTGCTCCCATAAGCCTTCTGACTATTAATCTAAAACACCTCACCCCACTCCTTCCCTCACATGCAAATCTGTCTTATTTTCAAAATATTTAGCTCTCCTTGACATTTTTTGTTAATTATTACCTGTAAATTAATTTTTTGTGGTGGAGAATGTATGCAGCAAAACATACACCAACTTAACAGTTTCTACCTGTACAATTTAATGACATCGGTTACATTCAAGTTGTGCAACCATTCTTACCCTCCTTTTCTGAGTTGTTCCTCTGTCATTAACATAAACCCACTGCTCCTTAAGGTTCCTATCTAATCTTTTCAGTAGCTGTTGTCAATCTGATGCCATGTAGACAGTTCTTAAAAGAGCATATGCTCAAGGTAGACCATTTTTATTAGTTAAGTAGCTAATGTTCTGGAGCCCTCGTGGCACAGTGGTTAAGTGATACGGTAGCCAGGCAAAAGAAGAGCAGTTTGAATCCACCACCTGCACCTTGGAAACCCTATGGGGCAGTGCTATTCTGTCCTACAGGGTCTCTGAGTCAGAATCAACTCAACAGCAACAGTTTGGTTTTTTCTTTTTTATACTTCAGTTTTAAGATAATTCAAGGGAAGGCTTTTGGTGTAATGTTTAAAGAATATCTCACGGAAATAGTTTCAGGAGTTCATTCACCCTCAATGGCTCCAAAAAGTCTGGGGTTCATGAGAATCTGAAATTCTGTTCTGCATTTTCCCCCTTTTGATCAGGGCTTTTCTATGGACTCTTTGATCAAAATGTTCAGCGACAGTAGCCAGGAACATTTTGGTTCTTCTGGTCTCGTGGCATGCTAGATGTTCTTTTGAAAAACATGAGTGGATGCTGAAGGTTATCAAATACTTATTTTATTACACCTATTAATATAACCACATTTATTTTTCCTGTACATATGGCAAATTATACTGATTCATTTTTGAATGTTAAACTAACCTTGAATTCTTGGGATAGACCCAACTTGGTCATAATATAATCTTCTTTACAGTATTGCTGCATTTGTTTTGCCTATTTATTTTCATATTTTGCATCTATGTTCATCAGTGACATTGGCCTGTAATTTTCGCATCTTGTGCTGCTCTTGTCAGGTTTTGGTATCA
Organism: Loxodonta africana; assembly: GCF_030014295.1. Taxonomy (NCBI): domain Eukaryota; kingdom Metazoa; phylum Chordata; class Mammalia; order Proboscidea; family Elephantidae; genus Loxodonta; species Loxodonta africana. The sequence continues at coordinate 58,649 of NW_026975108.1, forward strand.
ATATTCATTCTACAAGCTTTAAAAAGGAGTTTGGGTATATATTTCATTTTATATTGAAGAATTTGTGAAATATTTCTTGAATATTTGGCAGAATTTGCAGGAAAAGCCATCTGACATGAAGTTTTCTTTTTGAGAATAGTTTGAGCTCTAATTCAATTCTATTAACAGTTGTGGAATTACTTTTGCTTCCTGTTTCTTCCTGAATCGTTGTTATTAACTTACATGGTATGATACGTTTGCCTACTTTACCTAAATTTGCAAATTTATTGACTAATATGGTTCATAACATTCTCACGTTATCTTTATGTTCTGCAAGATCTGTAGTCATTTTCTTTCTAATTCCTGATATTCGGTATTTATACCTTCATTCTTTTTCTCTTGATCAATCTTGCCTAAAGTTTGTCAATTTTACTAGCATTTTCTAAGAATCAACTTTAGTCTTCGTTGATCGTCTGTTGCATGTATTCAATCATTAATAGAAACAAAAATTTCTATGAATGTTTGTTCTGTTTTTTTCCCAACATTTTGAATGGATGTTTAACTCACTTATTTTTCAAGATTTGTTCTTCCAATTATATTTTTAAGGCTATAAGTTTCCTATATTATATTGTCTGTACTGCACAACTTTTTACATGCACTATGTTCATAATTGTTCACTTCAAAATGTATTCTAATTTTCATCATGATGTCTTTTTGACTCATAGTATTTTAAAATATCCAAGGACATGGAGATTTTGTATTTTCTTTTTCTAAGATGGTTTCTTTTTTAATTATGGTGTTCTTACATAGTATCCTCTATATTATTGCAGACTCTTGAAATTTGTTGAAACTTGCTTTATAACACAGTATATAGTCAATTTTTATAAACACTATGTATGTGCATGAGATGAATGTATATTCTTTAGTGGTTAGATAATGCACGCACATATACATATATCAATTTGGTATTTTTATACATGTTAAATCTTCTGTATCCTTGATAATTTATGGGCTTCTATGTTTCTGAGGGGTGTGTTAAAAGTCTATTATGATGCATGATGTCAAAAGGAGCCCCAGTAGTGCAGTGGTTAAGCACTCAGCTGTTAAACCTTTTGATCTGATCCACCAACTACTCCACAGGAAAAAGATATGACAGTTTCCTTCCATAAAGATTACAGCCTTAAAAACCCTTTGGAGAAGTTCTACTCCATCCTATAGTCACTATGAGTCAGAATTGACTCAACAGCACACAAGAAAAAATGTATGATGTGATGGAAACTGAGGAGTACAAACCTCAAAGAATTGGTCCTACCTCCAGGGTCAAAGGATGAAGGACAGAGAAAACAGCAGAGACATCCAAAAGCTTGGAAAAAAGGAGGCTGAGAGGAAGATGCTTGGTGGTTTAAGGGCTTTGAAAGGCTACCACATATACTGAGGAATCTGGAGTGCAATGTTCTTGCCTAAGGATGAAGACATGCTCATAAAGATCCTGACAAAGCTCTGGGCTTGCACCTCTGGCTGATCTTTGGGCTCCATGGGGGCAGGAAGTGAAGGCTAAGGCAGAGTTTTAGGCACTCTTGCTTAGCATTGAAAGAACGCCCCAGTTCAGAGCCAATCTGCAAAGACTGGGATAATGTTCCTTTTTCTTTTTGGCTACAAGCTTTTAAAGAAATCACTGTCAGGTCATGAACTGACTGCTGAGATAACAGAACAGAACTTCAGTGTCCACACATGAGAAGACATACAATCTTTGCAGAAATAGTTTGGGAACATCACTAAGCAAATGGATGACTGGCCCTCAACAATTTAAGAAAAAAAAAAGAAAAAAAGCAAACCCTAATGACAGGAGGGAATCTGATTTCCAGAGTTACATTATAATGTTTAAAATATCCAGTTTTCAACACACTATTTTAAGTCATAAAAAGAAACAGAAAAGGATGGTTCATTTGTTAAGAAGAAAGAAGAGAATGAACAGAAAGCATCCCTAAGGAAACACAGATATTGGGATTACTAGACAAAGATTTTAAAACAATTGTCTTAAATTTCCTCAAAGAGCTAAAGAAACCATAGACCAAAAAAAAAAAAAAAAAAAGGAAACCAAGAGAAGAATGTATGAACAAGTAGAAAATATTAATAAAGAAATATTACACAAAAGAACCAAAAAGAAATTACAGAGCTGAAAAGTAGAATAGCTGAAATAAAAATTTCATTAGAGGAGCTCAACAGGAGATTTGAGCAAGAAAGCAGGAAAATGTAAACTTGAAAAAGCACAACTGAAATTGTTCTAACTGAGGAGCATAAAGGAAAAAGAATGAAGAAAATGAACAGAGCCTAAGGGACCTGCGGGACAACATCAAGCATACCAATATACTCATTAAGGAGTCCCAGAAAGGAAAGAAAGATGAAAGGACAGAAAGAATATTTGAAAACGTAATGACTGGAAGATTCCCAAATGTCATCTAGATATCCAAGAAGCTCAATAAACTCAAAGGACAATAAATACATAGATATCCACAGACAGACATAATCAAAATGTCAAAAGACAAACACAGAAACTTGAAAGCAGTAAGAGATAAGTGACTCCTAATGTACAAGAGAGTCTTAACAAGTTTAACTGTTGATTTTTCACCAGAAACCATTGAGACAAGAAAATAGTGGGATGATGTAGTTAAGGCACTGGAAAAAAAAAAAATACAGAAACAAAACTATGAAGCAAGATGTCAATATCTAGCAAAACTATCTTTCAAAAATGAAGGTGAAATTAAGACATGCCCAGATACACAAAACCTGAGGGAGTGTGTTAGTAGCAGAACTGCCTTATGAGAAATGCCACAGGGAATCATTCTGGCTGGCATGGAAGGACACTAGACAGTAACTGGAAGCCATAAAAAGAAACAAAGACTCCGTAAAGGTAACTACTTAGATAAAACAAAGTCAGTAATATTTTTATATCACGCCTCTCTTTTTTTCATATATGATTTAAAGCATGAATGCATAAAAATACTTACACATCTCTCTTAATGGACACACAATGTATAAAGACGTAATTTTTGTAACAGCAACGTAAGTAGGGGAGGTAACTGAGCTGAATAAAAGCAAAATTTTGTATACTGTTGAAGCTAAATTTATATTAATTAAAAGAAGATTGTTATAAATATAAGATCTTAATTGTAATCCTCATGGTCACCACTAAGAAGTTAAAAAATATAAGGAAAGGAAATAAGGAGAGGACCAAAATTGTACACTTGAAAAAAATCAGTCAAACACAAAAGTGGACAGTAGTGAAGAAAATGAGCAACAAAATACATATATGACCTACTACAAAGTAGAAGATATAAGTCCTTCCTTATCATTAATCGCTTTAAATATAAATAGATTAAATTCACAATTGGGATCATTAAAGTTGTGTGTCAACTTTGTCGGACCATGATTCTCAGTGCTTTGGCAGTTACGATGTAGTTTAGCAGTCGTATACGGATGAAATCACTTCCATGATGAGATGTGATATAATGCGATTACCTCCATGATGGGATCTGCTGTGAGTAGCCAATCAGATGTAAGGGAGTTTCCTTGCGGGTGTGGACTGCATCCAATATAGGTGGACTTTCTGGCAAGGCTCTTGAGCTTTTGCTCACTCTGAATCCTGCAGCTGGCTCCTCTTCATCTGATCTCAAGTTTTTGGGATTTGAACCTTCAGTTTACCTTCCAATTTTGGGATTCATCAGCCTCCGCAGTCTGTGAGGCACGGCCTGCCAGCTTACCTGCCGATCTTGAGATTTGTCAGCCTTTGCAGCCTGTGAGCCACAGACCTGTTGTATGACCTGCAGATCTTGAGTTCTGCAGTCCCTGCATCTACGTGAGTCAGGAGAAGCCACCAGCCTGACCCATGGACTTGAGACCTACCAGCCTCTACAGCCTTGTGAGCCATTTCCTTGATATAAATCTATTTAAATATATATCTCACTGGTTTTGCTTCTCTGGAGAACCCAGCCTAAGATACCAATTAAAAGACAAATATTGGCAGAATGAATAAAAAAATCATTCAATTGCTATCAAGCTGATCTGACTCATGGTGACCCCTCCCCCCATGTGTGTCAGAGTAGTACTGACACTCAAGTGTGTCAGTTCAATGGCTAATTTTTCAAAAGTAGATCGCCAAGCCTTTCTTCCGAAGTCCTTCTGGGTGGACTCAAACCTCCAACATTTTGGTTAGCAGCTGAATGCATTAACCGTTTGCACCTCCCAAGGACTACAACATCTATCTATGTTTATTTCTGTATTACTTGTCTTTATACCATATACATACACACACACATATGTACACACACATAGACATCACACAGATGCTTTGGACTTCAACTAGCAGGGCTCTAGTAATTGTTGATAGAAAAGTATTGATATCAATTATAAATGCGTATTTGTCCATTTCCCCTTTCAGATTTATTAGTTTTTGTATTTTGGAGCCCTGTTGTTAAATACGTACACATTTAGGATTGTTGTATCTTTTTGGAGAAGTGAACCTTTATTATGTTATGTCCCTACTTATTCCCAATAATACTCCTTTTTCTGAAGTATAATTTGTCTGATATTAATATAGCTACTGCAGTAGAACTGGATAATTTTCAACCGTTTCAAGAGGTAGCATAAGATCAAGAACTGATGGTATAAAAAGAAGAAATCGAAGCTGCATTGAAGGCATTGGTGAAAAAACTATCCTCTCTCCACCATCTTCACTAACTCTGACACCAACTGTCCCTCACACAGCACTCCCTACTTCTCTGCTGGGTTCAATAATTCATTGCAATGGCCACACAGAGCTCGCAGTCCATATTCATGATTATGGGGTTTATTAGGGAAGTAACAGTTATAGCTCAGGCTCAAAGACACTCAGAATACAGTTCTTCTATCAGGACAGCCTCTTCCCTCCTGTGCTCACAGGCGTGCCTCTGCCTGGCCTTGGGCCGGCCTCTCTCCAAAGGCACTCAGCTTTCCTTCTCCCTGGGCCATCATCTCCTATAGCCGGGTCCCTGTTGCTTGGTCTCTCCTGCCATGGCATCTTACCGTCTTCAGGGTTACAGCTTCCTCTCTCTATCTCAGTCTCCTGCTTCTAGGAGCTTCTCAGTGCAGGGATCTCAGGTCCATAATATATGCTCAGCTCCTGGCTGTTCTTCCTTGATGGGAGTTGAATCCTCCTCTTTGCTCTGGAACTGGTTCTCTTTGAAGGGAAAACTAAGCAATCCCCTTGGTGAGCCACAATTACCCTATCACACAGTCCTGCCCAAGCACCAGGGTGGATGTTATAAGACCATGGCTAGAAAGGCCACACAAAGTAAACAATCGCATCACAGTACCTTGGACTCATTTTTCAAGTGAAGTATCAAAAATCCCATACGAACAAATTGGTAAAGAACATAATCAACAGCAAGAACATTTTCATAATTATGTTTTCTGTATTTGGAAGACATCTATAGTACTATTCTTATTTTGCCAATTCACACGGATCACAGAGATTAGTGGTAGATATTGCAGTACCGGAAAACTCTCTGGTGAAACAGTCTGTGAGCAGTCTTACAAACATGGATATTCCACCAGAGTCAAAAGAATGACGTTACGTTAATCATCAAAGAGAACATTTCAAGATCTAGCCTGAAGTACAATGTTGTCACTGATAGGCTAATACCCATACACTTACAAGGAAGACCAGTTTATATGACTCTTCAAATTTATGCACCAACCACTAATGCCAAAGATAAAGAAATTGAAGATTTTAAACAACTTCTGCAGCCTGAAATTGATCAAACATGCAATCAAGATGCATTGATAATTACTGGTCTTTAGAATGTTAAAGTTGGAAACAAAGAAGGAAAAGTAGTTGGAAAATACAGAATTGGTGATAGAAATGATGCCAGAAATCTCATGACAGAAGTTTGCAAGACCAGTGACTCATCCACTGCAAATATCTTTCTTCACCAACATAAACGGCAGCTATACACGTGGACTTTACCAGATGGAATACACGGGAATCAAACTGACTACATCTGTGGAAAGAGAAGATGGGAAAACTCATATCATCAGTCAGAACAAGGCCAGGGATCGATTGTGAAACAGACTGTCAATTGCTCATATGGGAGTTCAAGTTGAAACGGAAGAAAATTAGAAAAAGTCAAAAGGGGCCAAAATATGACCTTGAGTATATCTCACCTGTACTTACAGACCACCTCGAGAATACATTTTACGTGTTAAACTTAACAACTGAAGACCAGGTGAGTTGTGGAATGACATCAAGGACATCATACATGAAGAAAGCAAGAGGTCCTTTAAAAGACAGGAAAGAAAGAAAAGACCAAAACGGATGTCAGAAGAGACTCTGTACCTTGCTCTTGAATGTCGGGTAGCTAAAGTGAAAGGAAGAAATGACGAAGTAATAGAGCTGAACAGAAGATTTCAAAGGGTGGCTTGAGAAGAAAAAGTATTATAATGACATGTGTAAAGATCTGGAGATAGATAACCAAAAGGGAAGAACACACTCAGCATTTCTCAAGCTGAAAGAACTGAAGAAAAAACTCAACCCTTGAGTTGCAATATTGAAGGATTCTACGGGTATAATATTAAATGACACAGGAAGCATCAAAAGAAGATGAACGTAATACCCACAGTTACTATGCCAAAAAGGATTGGTCGACCTTCAACCATTTCAGGAAGTAGCATATGATCAGAAACCGATGATACTGAAGGAAGATGTCCGTGCTGCACTGAAGGAATTGGTGAGAAAAAAAAGCCTCCAAGAATTGATGGAATACCAACTGAGATGTTTCACCAAATGGATGCAGCACTGGAATCGCTCACTTGTCTAATCCCAAGAAATTTGGAATACAGCTACCTGGCCTACGAACTGGCAAGGATCCATATTTACGTCGATTCCTAAGAAAGGTGATCCAACCAAATGTGGAAATTATCAAACAATATCATTAATATCACATGCAAGTAATATTCTGCTAAAAATCATTCAAAAGCAGCTGCAGCAGTACATTGACAGGGAACTGCCAGAAATTTAAGCAGGATTCAGAAGAGGACATGGAAGGAGGGATATCACAGCTGATGTCATATCGATTCTGGTTGAAAGCAGAGAATACCAGAAAGATGTTTACCTGTGTATTATTGACTATGCAAAGGCATTTGACTGCTTGGGTCATAACAAATTATGGATAACATTGCGAAGAGTGGGAATCCCAGAACACTCAATTGTGCTGATGAGGAACCTGATCAAGAGGTAGACGTTCAAACAGAAAAAGGTGATACTGCGTGGTTTAAAGTCAGAAAAGGTGAGTGTCAGGGTTGTATCCTTTCACAATACTTATTTAATCTGCAAATAATCTGAGAAGCTGGACTATACGAAGAACACGACATCAGGGTTGGAGGAAGACTCATTAACAACCTGCATTTTGCAGATGACACAACCCCACTTGCTAAAAGATAAGAGGACTTGAAGCACTTACTGATGAAGATCAAAGACCGCGGCCTTCAGTAGAGATTGCACCTCAACATGAAGAAAACAAAAATCCTCACAACTGGGCCAATGAGCAACATCGTGATAAACGGAGAAAAGATTGAAGTTGTCAAGGATTTCATTTTATTTGGATCCACAATCAACACCCATGGACACAGCAGTTAAGAAATCAAAAGATGCATTGCATTAGGGAAACTGGCTGCAAAAGACCTCTAAAGTGTTGAAAAGCAAAGACATCACCTTGAAAACTAAGATGCAACTGATCCAAGCCACAGTGTTTTCAGTGGCCTCGTATGTGTGGGAAAGCTGGCTGATGAATAAGGAAGACTGTAGAAGAACTGATGCCTTTTAATTGTCGTGTTGGTGAAGAATTCTGAATACACCATGAACTGCCAAAAGAACGAAAAAATCTATCTTGAAAGAAGTATAACCAGAACGTACCCTAGCCTAGAAGCAAAGATGGCCAGACTACATCCTACATACTTTGGACCTGTTTTCAGGAGGAATTAGTCCATGGAGAAGGATATCATGTACTATTTCTTTGGACTATCTAAGACCTGAAGAACAAAATCTCATGGTCCAAATTAACGTTTTTACTTACTAATTTTCAAATATAGCCCTGGTGGAACATTTGGTTAAGAGCTTGGCTGAAACTAAAAGGTTTCAACCAGCCTCTCCTTAGAAGCCCTACTGTGCAGTTCTATTCTGTCCAATAGGGTCACTGTTAGTTAAAATTTAATCCACAGCAATGAGTTATTTAATTTTCAAATACAAATTTTTTGTGTTAATGTCTAAATTCTAAATTAAATTTTATTTTATAAACTTCCTGTTTTATAAATTTACTTTCTATTATTCAAATTTATTGTTATGGTAGAATCAAATTTAAAAAGTGACATAATTTTATATCCAGGCAAAATGAAATGGCAATAACTAAGTGGAGTGCAAAAATGGAAGCCTGCAGGAGATAAAAAGAAAATGATTTGTGAATCCCTAAAGACAATCCCAAAATTCCTTTTTAGAATGTAATAAATCAGCAGAGACTTCTTCCATTAAAGGTACGTGCTTATGGGTGGGAATCATCCTACTAGTACCACTAGTGCTGAAATTAAGGATGGCAATACAAATATAACAGGATTTGTTCCAAATTCTGCATCCATTTCTTGCTGTAGTAAAAAAAAAAAAAAATTAGTAATGATCTAGAAAGTGAAACTAAGAATATTAAATTGTCACATCTGCAGACCCCATAAATAACAGAAATGCAGATCCTGCCTTGTGGAATAATTTTCTTTCAATGAAGTAAATTACTGGATCAAAAGAGGCCCAAGTGATTCTCAACATTACAGTTGTCCACTTGTAAATTTGTGTTGAAAATTCCTGGATGGTAAACAAAGTTCTATAGCCAGAATTTTTTCTAGAGTGCAAAGTTAATGATGAAAATTATAAGAGGGAGTGGCTACTGCAATCTCCATCAGTCAGCTCCCTGTATTGTTTTGTTTGCAAACCTACTAACCAAACAAACCTGTCATCCTCACTTAATTCTCGAATTGTTACAGATGAATTTAGCAATTGGTGCAAATTGAATCGGATCAGTAAACATGAAAATAGTTCAATTCACAGAGATCATGTTATCATATTTAAACCAAACACATTTGTTCTGGCTTAACTTATGAACTGGAATCACAAATTAATGAACATCAGTATTGAAAAGACATTTTATAATGTGTCATTGTTGTCATAACAATCACTGAATGTGGACTATCTTCATGAAAAAGAAATGAAGTCTTTGGGTCCCCACGAAATGGAAAATTTTAAAGTTGACTTCAACTTGTTGCTCATTTGATCTATTTTTAGCAAGTCACATCTCAAAATATGGTAACACAGGAAAGGGCAATCCATCCTATAATTCTCAAATAATGTGTAAAAAATTTATAATCTTGATAAGTGATGAAGTTCAATCAACTACTGTCAGTGAAATAAGCATAGCTCGATATTTCATTTTGTCTGTGGATTCCACTTCTGAGCCTTCTCATACAGGCCAGCTAAGTATTGTTTAAAGATCCGTATCTCCAACAGATAGAAAACCTGTGTGGTGATTTATCACATTTCCTAGCTTAAGAAATCATACTGGTAAAGACATTGCAAAGCAAGTGTTTCACTGATAATGCGAAGCTTGCAAAATTGATTTTTCTAAGTGCAGAGACCAATCCTATAACAATGCTGCCATTACGTCACTGCATTATAAAGGCATACAACAGAAAATTCTGGAATGAAATTAATATGCCATTTTCATACCAAGGTGCTGCACATTCACTTAATTTTGTAGGATGTATCACAATAGATTTTTTTTTGTCCAAAGGCAATTGAAGTTTTTTCTAATATTCAGTTACTTTACAAATTTTTTGCCACCTCTACTCACTGATGAGCTGTTCTTAAAACATATTCAGGCAATGATTGAGCACTAAAATGTCTAATACACATTGGGAAGCACATGCTATAGCAACAAGTACAATTCTAGGTGCCACACAGAATATTGCTGAAGACCAGATACAAAAAGGAAACTCCAAAACAGAAGCTAAAATCATCGCTGCCTTAGTCACCTAGTGCTGCCACAACAGATACCATAAGTGGATGGCTTTAACAATGAGAAATTTATTTTCTCACAGTCTAGTAGGTTACAAGTCCAAATTCAGGACGTCAGCTCCAGGGGAAGGCTTTCTCTCTCTGTTGATTCTGGAAGAAGGTCCTTGTCCTCCATCTTCCCATGGTCAAGGAGCTTCTCAGGTGCAGGGACCCCGGGTCCAAAGGACATGCTCTGCTCTTGGTAGTATGAGGTCCCCAACTCTCTATCCTTTCATCTCCTGAGAGATAAAAGGTGGTGCAGGCCACACCCTAGGGAAACTCCCTGTATCTCGGATCAGGGAGGTGTTCAAATCCCACCCTAATCCTCTCAACATAAAATTACCATCACAAAATGGAGGACAACTTCACATGGCCTATCCAAGTTGATACACACATTTTGGGGGGACATAATTCAATCCATGACATTCTACCCTTTGGCCCCCCCAAAATCACATTCTTGCAAATGGAAAACATATTCATCCCATCACAAACCAAAACCAAACCCACTGCCGTCCAGTCGATTCCGACTCATAGTGACCCTATAGGACAGAGTAGAACTTCCCCATAGAGTTTCCAAGGAGGGCCTGGCAGATTCGAACTGCCGAGCTCTTGGTTAGCAGCCATAGCACTTAACCACTACGCCACCAGGGTTTCCTCATCCCATCATAGCATAGAAAAGGTCTTAAATCAAGTCCAAAATTCAAAAATCCCTCTTCATCTGTGAAATCTAGGACACAAGTTATCTGCTTCCAAAGGTACAATGGCATAAAAGGAACAAGCTAGACATTTCCATTACAAACTGAAGAAGCTTGAGGGAAAGAAGGCATAACATGAACCAAGCGAGTCAGGAGAACACAGCGCATTAGCCCTCAAAGACATTGCAAACCAAGTGTTTCACTAATTAGGCGAAGTTTGCAAAATTGATTTTTCTAAGTGCAGAGACCAATCCCATGACAATTCTGTGAAATGTCACTGCATTATAAAGGCATGCAACGGAAAATTCTGGAATGTAATGAATACGCCATTTTCATACCAAGGTGCTGCATATTCACTTAATTTTGTAGGATGTATCACAATGGATTTTTGTCAAAAAAATGATTTTTGTCTTCTATTCAGATATTTTACAAATTTTTTGCCATCTCTATTCACCGATGAGCTATTCATAGGCAATGATCACCATTAAAATGTCTTTCTAATACCCACTGGGAAGCACATGCTATAGCAACGAGTGCAATCCTGGAATCACACACCCAGATTCTAGGTGCCATAGAGAATATTGCTGAAGACCAGTCACAAAAAAGCGATACCAGAACAGAAGCTTAAAACGTCGCCAACGAAATGTAAACACAGACCATGTATTTATGTTTGTTATGTATAATAATATATTGTATCATTTTCATTTGACGAGTCAGTTCTCCAAGATTCAGAAGTAAATTTATAGACATGCATAGATCTCTACCAGCTATTAACAAGATATTTACATAAGAGAATATTTTGAAAACACAATAAAACAAATACTGCCAAATACTGATTATCAAGCAGTTTATTGTTGCAGAAGCATTAGAAGAAACAAGTAAATGACAGAAATGCTCCAGAAGTATTGAGTGCCAGGAATCAATTTTACATAACCACCATCACTGACACACTTGAATCTTGCATGAAATGAAGGGTAAGGATGTATGAAGTTCCTTCTGATATTTTTTTCCTTCTTAATGTGAATATAACTGATGAAGAATTCCTGAAGGTATCCAATAAATTAGCACAGGCTTATCCTGATGAGGAAACCCTGGTGGCATAGTGGGTAAGTGCTACGACTGCTAACCGAGAGAAGGCAGTTCAAATCCACCAGGGGCTCCCTGGAAACTCTATCGGGCAGTTCTACTCTGTCCTATAGGGTTGGGATGAGTCAGAATCGACTCGACGGCAGTGGGTTTGGTTTTTATCCTGATGACTTAAGACAAACCTTTATGGAGAAGTGCTACAAAATCATTCTTACGTTAGAATTAAGTTTAGAGATTCAAGTCAAATTTTACTCATGTAGGCATGTAAATCAAAAAACCAAACCCATTGCTGGTGAATTGATTTCAACACACAGCAACGCTATAGGACAGAGTAGAATTGCCCCCATAGGGTTTCCATGGAGCAGCTAATGTATTCGAACTGCCAAGCTTTTGGTTAGCAGCTGAGTTCTTAACCACTGCACCACCAGTGCTCCAAATATACTCTGGCCCAGTAGTTCAAATGCAACAGCCGCTCCTTGAAAACCCTATGAGGCAGTTCTACTCTGACCTATAGGGTCATTATGCATCAGAATTGACTCCAACCCAACGGGTTTGTTCTGCCTACTGCCTCATCCCTATTTCATTTTCTCAGAGATAAGTTTCTCTGATAGTGTCAGATTCAGGAATGTGATGAAAAATGTCTCTTGTAGGGGTGGGGCCAAGATGGCAGAGTAGTCAGATGCTTTATGTAGCCCCTCTTATAACAAAGACCCAGAGAAGTAAATCGATTATATATGACAATCTAGGAGCCCTGAACATCAAAGGTGAAGTTACAGAATTGGACTTAGTGGCAGGGGGAGGGGAATATGGTTCAGAAGCAGTGAGAGTTTGACAGACCTGACCCGGCAGAAACCAGCACCCTGCAGGCTGGATCGGATGGCATGTGCGGTGACGCAAGCAGTGACACTCGGGACATGTTTTCCACATCTGAAGAGACCGAGTGGTGGAAAGCCTACACAAGCCTCCATAAGCAGTGAAAAGCAGTGCTAAGTTGGCAAAAGATAAGTACATGCATTTAAAATGCCACACAAATCAAAAATCATCCCCTTTGGGAAGAACACCTCTCCCATTTACCTGCTTCCTCCCTCTCTGTTTTTAGTCTTGGACCAGCTTCAGCTATTTCTGGGTCCCCTGGGCCAAAGTAGGAACTATTACATGCCCTGGAGCAGGAACAAACAACAAAAAATAATCTGCCAGCTTCCCTAAGCCAGGAACTCAGGGAAGGCACAGACATAAGGGGTCCAAGGAGTTTGAATGCCTTTCACCCTTGCACAGATCTGTGTGGGCCCATTTCAACAGCATAGGCTCTCATTAGCACACTACAACAGGGTAAATACCTGAAGCCTATTTTCAACTGTATCAGCTATAAAGTGGAGGGGCAGATTTCTGATATTTGACAACGTTCTGCCAATTAAGCAGAGTCCTCACCTACCCATATCAGTGACCTGAGGGTTGGTGGCTCCACCCATGCCACCTAGCCACCCAATTCAGGAGTCCAAGAGTAAGTGGTGAATCCCAGTCCTTACAACCAACAGCATTGGGTGACCATGGTCTGGCTGCAAAACCCACCCACCTATGTGCTCTAGGGAACAGGGACATGCTTTCCTCCCAGACACTCAGGGGCAGTCATCCCCCCCACAGTAGCCAGACACCTGTACCTACACCAATCAACCCTGTATATGTAGGACTGTAGGTAAGAGCCTACACCACACACTTGGTGACCGACTACCTGGATACCTGAGCTGAATCCATACAAGAATGTAAAAGGGCTCCTAGGCTCACATACCTAGTAACAGCTCTGATCACCTGGTGACAGGATGTAAGAACTTCAAAAGGTGCCAATAATCAAACTAGCTCACCCAAGCAGCCTATTTGGGCATATCAAAATAAAACAAGAAGCTAGGACACAGTACACACACACACACACAAAAAAACCAAACCCAGTGCCGTCAAGTAGATTCCGACTCAGCAAGCAAACATAAAATAAATGAATATAATAACTCACTAATGGCTCAGAGACAAGTGTAAATATCAAATAACATAAAGAGGCAGACCATGATGGATTCAGGAAGCTCCCAAAACAACAAATCAAGAAATCTTCCAAATGAAGAGAAATTCCAGGAATTGCCGGAGGTAGAATTTAAAAGATTAAGAGACCGAGCTCTTCAAGAGATGCAGGAGGAGATCAGGCAAAACGAAGAACAAGCCAAGGAACACACAGATAAAACAACAGAGGAACTTAAGAAGGTTATACAAGAGTATAATGACAAATGTAACAGGCTGCAAGAATCCATAGAAAGATAGCAAGCAAATCCAAAAGAGTAACAATAAAATTTCAGAATTAGACAACTCAATAGAAAATGAGAGGAGCAGAATTGAGGCACTGGAAGTCAGAATTAGTGAGACTGAAGATAAAGCAATTGACGCCAAGTTATTTGAGGAAAAATCAGATAAAATAATTTTTTTTAATTGAAGAAACTCTAAGAATTATGCGGGACTCTATCAAGAGTGATTGGAACACCAGAATCGAGGTGGGGGTTGGAGGATAACAGAAAACACAGTGAGAATTGTTGAAGACTTCTTGGCTAAAAACTTCACTGATCTTATGAAAGATAAGAAGATATCTATCCAAGATGCTTACTGAACCCCACACAAGGTAGATGCCAAGATAAAGTCACCAGGACATATTATAATCTTGCTTGTCAAAACCAAATATAAAGAGAGAATTTTAAGAGTAGCTAGGGATAAACAAAAAGTCACCTATAAAGAAGGGTCAGTAAGACTAAGCTTGGACTACTCAGCAGAAACCATGCAGGCAAGAAGGACATATACAAAGCCCTGAAGGAAAAAAAAAATTGCCTGCCAAGAAGTACATATCCAGCAAAACTGTCTCTCAAATATGATGGGGAAATTAGGACATTTCCAGACAAGCAGAAGTTTAAGGAATTTTTAAAAACCTAACCAATATGACAAGAAATAATAAAGGGAGTTCTCCAGTTAGAAAATCAATAACATCAGCTAACAACCCAAAACTAGAACACGGGACAGAACTACCAGATATCAACCCACATAGGGACGTCACAAATAAATGAAAGCTAAAACACTGAAAATATAGAAACAGAGACATTGATCTGTAAAAGATGACAACATTAACACAAAAAAGAGGGACTAAATAATGTAGTCATAGATTTTTCATACGGAGAGGAAGTCAAGACGATATAAGGAAATAAAAGATTGGTTTAAATTTAGAAAAACAGGTAAATGTTAAGGTAACCCAAAGGAAACTAACAATCCTACACATTAAAATTTAAAAAAAAGCAAGGAAAACATAAATTTTCAGCAAATACAAAAGCAACAAGGAAGAAGATGAAAGACTAAAAAGAAAAACGATTCAGCACAGAAAAAAATAAATTAGCAGTAAATACAAAGGCAACAAAAATGAAGAGGACGGAAAGAAAATGCACCAAGAAAAACGACTCAACAGAGAAAATTAAATGGAATAAGGAAAATGCCAACAAGACATACACAAAAAAGATGAAAATGACAGCACTAAACTCATAAAAAAACTCGTTAACTATGAATAATTACGATAAATGTAAATGGTTTAATCGCACCCATAAGGAGACAGAGAGTAGCAGAATGGATTAGAAAACATGATCCATCTGTATGCAGACTGCAAGAGACACACCATAGACTCAAAGACATAAACAAACTAAATCTCAAAGAATGAAAAAAAATATATATATATATACACATACATGAAGCACACAACAATAAAAAATAAGAGTGGCAATATTAATCTCTGATAAAATAGGCTTTAAAGTAAAATCCTCCACAAAGGAAAAGGAAATACACTATATAATGATTAAAGGGTCAATATACCAGGAGGTCAAAATCATAATAAATACTTATACACCCAATGATAGGGCTCCAAAATACACAAAACAAACTCAAACAGCATTGAAAAGAGAAATAGCTCCACAATAATAGTAGAAGACTTCAACACACCACTTCTGATGACAGACAGGATATCCATAAAGAAGCTCAGTAAAGACACGGAAGATCTACTTGGTCTCATAGACTTAAACACAACACTTCACCCAACGGTAGTCAAGTAAAACTTCTTTTCTAACGCTCATGGAGCATTCTTGAGAATAGACCACATATTAGGCCACAAAACAAGCATTAACAGAATCCAAAACATCAAAATATTACACAGCATGTTTCCTGAGCATACAGCCATTAAAGTCAAAAGGCTGTAGTTATCATAAATTCTAATTTCTTACATATTTTAAACCCAATAATGTCTATTCTTATTATGTTATGCAGTCAGTAATCCTCTATTTTTACTCGTTTCACTAACTTTCATTCCTTCTTGCATCTTAAGCCTTTCACCTTATTTTCTTTCTGCTTGAAGAATAACTTTGGAATTTTCTTTAATGTGCGCATGCTGATGTTAACTTATCCACGTTTTGTTTGTCTGAAAACAAAAGGTCTTTGCTCATTCATGATGTTTTTCCTCAGCATAGAGTTCTGGGTTGCCATGTGTTTTCTCTCTATAATTTAAATATATCATCTTATTGTCTTTTTTTTTATTATCGTAGGGTTGTCGCTATTTCTCTAGAGAAGTCATCAGTCAGTTTTTTTGTTTGTCCTTTAAAGATAATCTCTTCTATTCTTTAAGTAGTTTTAAATTATTTGTTTTTTGTGGGGTTTTTTGTCTTTAGCTTCAGCAGTTCTACTATGATGTACCTAGATACGAATTTCTTTGTATTTACCCTACATGGGTCTTATAAGGAAACCCTGGTGGCGTAGCGGTTAAGTGTTATGGCTGCTAAGCAAAACGTCAGCGGTTCGAATCCACCAGGCGCTCCTTGGAAACTCTACGGAGCAGTTCTACTCTGTCCTGTAGGGTCGCTTTGAGTCAGAATCGACTCGACGGCAGTGGGTTTTTTTTTTTTTTGGTTTGGGTTTTGTAAGTCTTCTAGGATCTGTGACTTGATATCATTAATCATTTGAAGAAAATTCTCAGCCATAATCTCAGTTTTTCTGCCTCATTCTTTTTCTTCCTTCTTAATCTTATGCTAGATATTCTCATTGTATTCTCTATATCTTATTCCTTTTTACATTTTATATATTTTTTCTTTTGTCTATGCCTCTATTTTCTTCCAACATATCTTCCAGTTCACTAAATCTCTCTTCAGCATTTTTAATCTGCTGTTATATACATGCATTAAGATTTTAACTTCAGCTATAGTTTTCAGTTGACTTTCTAAGTTGATCTTTTTCTTAGTTTCTAGTTTTTTGCCAAATTTCTAAGTCTTGCCTTTATTTCTTTGAACATAATAGAGTTATTTCAGTGTCTTTGTCTGATAGCTCAAATATCTAGTTTTTCTGTGGATCTCATTCTGTTATTTGTTGTTTCTACAGGTTTCACTCTTTTTTTTCTTTTTTAAAAAAATTGTTGATTATATTAGAGAGGCGAGGCCAAGATGGCAGAGTAGTGAGACGCCGCCAGTCATCCCTCTTACAAAAAAGACCAGAAAAAACAAGTGAAGCAAGTATATTTATGACAAGCTAGGAGCCCTGAGCATCAAAGGCAAAGTTAGAAAATGGACTCAGCGGCAGGGGGAGGGAGAGACTATTCAGAAGTGGAGAGGAGTTACTGGACCTGAACAGCCAGGAACCCTCAGGCACCGTTCCCTGGAGCGACTGCAGCGGGGCTGGCAGTAGTGTTCCAGAGGCATTTAGCTCACGGAAAGACTGCAAGTTGCACAGACTACTCACACCTCCAGAACAAGAGAAGAACGGCACTCTCAGCAAAAGCTAATTACTTGTGTTTATTTTACCACGCCCCCAGCCCCCAAGCTGGCTTCAGTGGCTGTCAACTTCCCTGGGCCTGAGATAGGCCCTGGTACCACTCTGAGCCATTTTTCCATCCTTGAAGAAGGTATAAGTTCACAACTGGGGGAAAGATAATCTGCCAGCTCAATTAAGCTGGGGAGCTCAGGACAGAAGCAGCTCTTGTTCAGGCACAAACAGTCCATGGGCTTTGAATACCTTTCACCCCAGCATGGACCTGCGTGGGCCCATTTCAGGAGAACAGGCCCTTGTTGCCAGACTGCAATGGTTTCAGCTGGACGGTGGAAAGATGGGTGTTTGATGTTTGACACTGCTTTGCCTATTAAACAGGGTCTTCACCTACCCACATCAGGGGCCTAAGGACTGCTGGCTCCACCCACAATACCTGGCCACCTGTGACAGGGCTCCAAGGATAAGTAGTACCGCCCAGAACTTACAACCAAAAGCATTGGGTACCCATCGCCCTTCTGCAGAACCCACCCGTGTGCTCTACAGAACAGGGATGCACTTTCCTCACAGACACTCAGAGCACAGCTGTCAGACCCCTGCCTTGATCAGAGCCTGACCCCCTACTGCAGCCAGATACTTCTGCCTACACCAATAACCCCTGCCCCTCTAAGACTGTAGGACAGAGCCCGTACCACACACTTTATGACCAACTACCTGGGCACCTGAGTTGAATGCATACAAGAAAAGTAAATGAACTCCTAGGCTCATATACCTGGTAACAGTGCTAGCCATCTGGTGATAGTACATTAGAGCTTCAAAGGTGAAAATAATCAACCTAGTGCACTCAAGCAGCTTATTTGGGTATACCAAAACTAAACAAAGCAAGAAGCTAGGATACAAAAAGCAAGCATAAAATAAACTGATACAATAACTTACAGATTGCTCAGAGACAACAGTCAATATGAAATCACATAAAGAGGCAGACACAGGAGCAGGACCAAGATGGCTGACTAGGTAGAAGCTTCCGCTTATCTCTCTTGAAACAAAGACTCGAAAAAACAAGTGAATCAATTACATAAAGGACAATTTACAAACCCTGACCATCAAACACAGAACTAAGGAGTTGACCTGAGTGACAGGGGAGCAAAAAGCCACACTGCAGCAGGGACCACTTCCGGAGCCAGTGTCCCATGCCACAGCCTTGAGCCCTCACGGTTCCCTGGTGCCAGAGTGGTGGGGCTGATTGTGGCTTACTGAGACAGGGAAGCACGGATGTAGGCCTAACCCTCAGGAAGAACCTCGGAGGAGACCCAGGCAGCACACACAGGCTCCACACAGACGCGGCTGACAGGGAAATGAAAAACCATGGGGAAGCAGCGACTGGTTTTGGAGCCTGGAGTGCAGCGTCCCAGAAAGGAAACCTTGGTGCTGGGCTTGGGACTAAGTGTGGGGGAGCTGATTGCAGCTTCCTGAGACGGTGTGAGCATGGACGCAGCCCTAACCCTCTGGGACAGTCTCAGCAGGGATCTAGCCACCACACACAAGCTACACAATGCTCTGGAATCTCAGAAAAAACAGTCCTCACCAAACAACATAAGTAAACTTTGTATATTTTGCCAGGCTACTCTCTTCTATATATCTGATTCCACCCCTCATTGCCCCAGCCAGCTTCATTAACATTGGAATTCTCTGTGCTAGAGAGTGAAGTGCACTGCTCGATTTTTTTTCTTCTTTCTTTTCTAACCCATTCCCCTGGCCTGAGAAAAGCAGCATTTAACAATCAAAGAAAAAATCCTTCCCTGACTTCCCTAAACTGGAATAACAATACAGAATCAGCTCCATCCAGGCATTAAGAGACCCATAGTCTTTGGCTTTTACCCTACAGGTAACTAGGTGGCTATTATAATGCAAAGGCGATTCTGATAGAGATCTCACCATAATTATTTTAGCTCGGCAGTGGAAAGGCAAGTTTTGGAGATCAGATACCTCTCTACCTACTAAACAGAGCCCTCGCTGATCCACACCAGCGAACTGAGGGCTGAGACTCCACCCACACCACCTAGCCACCTGCTAGAGGGGTCTGAGAATAGTGACATCTCCCAAGCATTGGGTGCCTAAGATACAGCTGCAGAGCCCACCCACCAGAGCGCTCTAGAGAATAGAGCCACACCTACCTCACTGACACTTGAAGGAAGGCTGTCAGCATCCTGCCCTCCTCGAAATGTGACCCCCTGCCACTAATAGAAACTGGTGCATACAACCATCACCACTACTCCTCTAAGATAATAGGTGAGAGCCTACACCACACACTAGGTGACCAGCTATCAGGACACCTGAGCTGATTCTATTCAAGAATAGTGAATGGGCTCATACAATTATATACCTGGTAACAGCTCAGGCAAGCTGCTAATAGGACGTAAGTGATTCAAAACCTACAGCAATCACCATACCACAACCTAGTAGCCCATCTGAGTGTATTGTAACAGAACAAAACAACAAGATAAGACTCAGTGAGCAAATATAAAAGAAAATATTACAAAATCTTATAGATGGCTCAGAGACAGCAGTCGACATCAAATCACATGAAGAAGCAGACCATGATTG
Organism: Loxodonta africana; assembly: GCF_030014295.1. Classification (NCBI taxonomy): domain Eukaryota; kingdom Metazoa; phylum Chordata; class Mammalia; order Proboscidea; family Elephantidae; genus Loxodonta; species Loxodonta africana. The sequence goes on from NW_026975108.1 coordinate 78,950, forward strand.
CTTCTACAAACCCCCAAATCAAAGAATCAAAATCATTCCTGGATGTAGATACATTCCTAGAATTGCCAAATATAGAATATAAAACAATTGTATACAGAATGCTTCAAGACATCAAGAATGACCTCACAAATGAAATAAGGCAATCTACAGAAAAAGCCAAGGAATACACGGGTAAAGCAGTTGAAGAAATCCAAAAGGTTAATCAAGAACATAGTGAAAAAATTAATAAGCTGTAAGAATCCATAGAGAGACAGCATTCAGAAATCCAAAAGATTAACAATAAAGTCACACAGACAACTCAATAGGAAGTCAGAGGAGCAGACTCGAGGAACTGGAATGCAGAGTGGGGGAGCTGGAAGATAAGACAATTGACACAAATATAGTTGAAGAAAAATCAGATAATAGAATTTAAAACTATGAAGAAACCCTAAGAATCATGGGGGACTCTATCAAGAATAATTTGCGTGTGATTGGAGTTCCAGACAGGGAGGGGTAACAGAAAATACAGAGAGAATAGTGGAAGATCTGATGGCAGAAAAATTCCCTGGCATCATGAAAGATGAAAAGATATCTACCCAAGATGTTCATCGAACCTCATACAAGATAGACCCCAAAAGAAAATCACCAAGACATATCATCAAACCTGCCAAAACCAAAGATAAAGAGAAAAATTTAAAAGCACCCAAGGATAAACGAAAAGTTACCTACAAAGGAGAATCAATAAGTTTGCACTATTCGGCAGAAACCATGCAGGCAAGAAGGCAATGGAATAACATATATAGAGCACTCAAAGAAGAAAAACTGTCAGCCAAGAATCATATATCCAGCAAAACTCTAAAACCTGAAGGTGAAATTAAGATATTTACAGATAAACACAAGCTTAGAGAATTTGCAAAAACCAAACCAAAACTGCAAGAATTACTAAAGGAAATTCTTTGGTCAGAAAATCAATAATATCAGATTCCAACACAACACAAGGTCACAGAACAAAACATCCTGATATCAACTCAGATAGGGAAATCACAAAAACAAAATAAGATTAATTAAAAAAAAACTGCTCAAAACAGGGAATCATTGATGTGATTATGTAAAAGATTACAATAGACAAAAAAGAGGGACTAAAATACAGGAGGCATAGATCTTACATATGGAGAGGAAACCAAGGCGATACAGGACAAAACAACTTAGGTTTTTACTTAGTCAAACCGGGGTAAATATTAAGGTAACCACAACGAGGTCTAACAATTCCATACTTCAAAATAAAAACCAAGATAAACATAACGACTCACCAACATAAACTCAGATACTATAAAAAGGAGGAACACACATTCTATAAAGAAAAACTCAGCACAAAAAAGTAAATGGAAAAATGAAATTGTCAAAAACAGGCATCAAAATGACAGCACTAAACTCATACTTATCTATAATTATATTTAATGTAAATAGACTAAATTCACCAATAACGAGACAGAAAGTTGCAGACTGGATAAAAAAAACACGATCAGTCCGTATGCTGCCTAAAAGAGACATGCCATAGACGTAGAGACACAAATAAACTAAAACTGAAAGGATGGATAAAAATATATCAAGCAAACAACAATCAAAAAAAGACCAGGAGAGGCAATATCAATTTCCAACAAAATAGACTTTAAAGTTAAATCCACCACAAAGGATAAAGAAGGACACTACATAATGATTAAAGGGACAATTTACCAGGAAGATATAACTGTATTAAATATTTATGCACCCAATGATAGGGCCGCAACATTCATAAAACAAACGTTAACAGAATTAAAAAGTGAGACAGACACCTCCACAATTATAGCAGGAGACGTCAACACAACACTCTCGGTGAAGGATAGGAAATGCAGTAAGAAGCTCAATAGAGACACGGAAGATCTAATTGCTACAATTAAACAACTTCACTTCATAGACTTATACAGAACACTCCACACAACAGCTGCAAACTATAATTTCTTTTCTAGTGCACATGAAACATTCTCCAGAATAGATCACATATGAGGTCATAAACCAAGCCCTTACAGAACCAAAAACACTGAAATATTACAAAACATCTTCTCTGAACGAAAGACCATAAAAGTAAAAATCAATAACAGAAAAACCAGGGAAAAGAAATCAAATGCTTGGAAACTGCACAATACCCTGCTCAAAAAAGACTGGGTTATGGAAGACCTTAAGGAGGGAATAAAGAAATTCACAGAATTCAATAAGACTGAAAACACTTCCTATGAAAACCTTTGGGACATGGTGAAAGCAGTGCTCAGAGGTCAATTTATATCAATAAAGGCACACATATTAAAGAAGAGCCAAAATGAAAGAACTGTCCCTACAACTTGAACAAACAGAAAGAGAGCAACAAAAGAAACTGTCAGGCACCAGAAGAAAGCAAAAAATAAAAACTACAGCAAAATTAAATGAATTAGAGAATAGAAAAACAATCGAAAGAGGTAACAAGGCCAAAAACTGCTTCTTGGAAAAAATTAACAAAATTGATAAACCATTGGCCAGACTGACTAAAGAAATACAGGAAAAGAAACCAATAATCCAAATAAGAAATGGGATGGGCCATATCACAACAGATCCAACTGAAATTAAAACAATCATAACAGATTACTACAAAAAATTGTACTCTAACAAATTTGAAAACCTAGAAAAAATGGATGAATTCCTAGAAACACACTACCTATCTAAACTAACACAAACTGAAGTACAACAACTAAATAAACCCTTAACAAAAAAAGAGATTGAAAATGTAATCAAAACACTCCCAACAAAAAAAAGCCTTGGCCCTGACGGCTTCACTGCAAAGTTTTACCAAACTTTCAGGGAAGACTTACCACTACTACTGAAGGTATTTCAAAGCATAGAAAAGGACGGAATACTACCTAACTCCTTCTATGAAGCCAGCATAACCCTGATACCAAAACCAGCTAAAGACAACACAAAAAAAAGAAAATTACAGACCTATATCCCTCATGAACATAGATGCAAAAATCCTCAAGAAAATTCTAGCCAACAGAATTCAACAACATATGAAAAAAAAATCCACCATAACCAAGTAGGATTTATACCAGGTATGCAAGGTTGCTTCAATATTAGAAAAACAATTAATGTAATCCAGCACATAAAAAAAAAGACAAGAACCACATAATTTTATCAATTGATGCAGAAAAGGCATTTGACAAAGTCCAACACCCACTCATGATAAAAACTCACAGCAAAATAGGAATAGAAGGAAAATTCCTCAATATAATAAAGGGTATTGATACAAAGCCAATACCCAGCATCATCCTAAATGGAGAGAGCCTGAAAGCATTTCCCTTGAGAACGGGAAACAGACAAGGATCCCCTTTATCACTGCTCTTATTCAACATTGAGCTAGAGGTCCTAGCCAGAGCAACTGGGCTAGACAAAGAAATAAAGGGCATCCAGATTGGTAAGGAAGAAATAAAATTATCTCGATTTTCAAACGACATTATCTTATACACAGAAAACCCTGAGGAATCCTCAAGAAAACTATTAAAACTAGTAGAAGGGTTCAGCAAAGTTTCCGATTACGATATAAACACACAAAATCAGTTGGATTCCTCTATATTAACAAAAAGAACATTGAAGAGAAAATCACCAAATGAATACCATTCACAGCAGCCCCCAAGAAGATAAAATACTTAGGAATAAACCTTACCAAAAATGTAAAAGAGCTATACCAAGAAAACTACAAGGTACTACTGCAAAAAAACAAAAGGGACCTACGTAATTGGAAAAACATACCTTGCTCATGGATAGGAAGACAACATTGTAAAATTGTCCGTTCTACTAAAAGCCATCTATAGATACAATGTACTTCCGATCCAAATTCCAATGACATTTTTTAAAAAGATGGAGAAACAAATCACCAACTTCATATGGAAGGGAAAGAAGTCGCGGATAAGTAAAGCATTACTAAAAAAGAACAAAGTGGGAGGACTCACTCTTCCTCATATTACAACCAATTATACTGCCACAGTAGTCAAAACAGCCTGGTACTGGTACAACAACAGACACATAGACCAATGGAACAGAATTGAGAATCCAGATAGAAATCCATCCACATATGAGCAGCTGATATTTGCCAAAGGCCCAGTGTCAGTTAATTGGGGAAAAGATAGTCTTTTTAACAAAAGGTGCTGCCGTAACTGTATATCCATCTGCAAAAAATGAAACAGGACCCATACCAGGACCCCTACCACACACCATGCACAAAAACTAACTCCAAATGAATCAAAGACCTAAACATAAAATCTAAAACGATAAAGATCATGGAAGAAAAAATAGGGACAACATTAGGAGACCTAATACATGGCATAAACAGAATACAAAACATTACTAAAAATGATGAAGAGAAACCAGATAACTGGGAGCTCCTAAAAATCAAACACCTATGCTCATCTAAAGACTTCACCAAAAGAGTAAAAAGACCACCTACAGACTGGGAAAAAGTTTTCAGCTAAGACATCTCTGCCCGGTGCCTGATCTCTAAAATCTACATGACTCTGCTAAAACTCAACCACAAAAAGACAAACACCCCAATTAAAAAATGGGCAAAGGATATGAACAGACACTTCACTAAAGAAGACATTCAGGCAGCTAACAGATACATGAGGAAATGCTCTCGATCATTAGCCATTAGAGAAATGCAAATCAAAAAACTACAATGAGATTCCATCTCACTCCAACAAGGCTGGCATTAATCCAAAAAACACAAAATAATAAATGTTGCAGAGGCTGTGGAGAGACTGGAACTCTTATACACTGCTGGTGGGAATGTAAAATGGTATACAACCACTTTGGAAGTCAATTTGGCGCTTCCTTAAAAAGTTAGAAATAGAAATACCATACAACCCAGCAATCCCACTCCTCGGAATATATCCTAGAGAAATAAGAGCCTTCACACAAACACATATATGCACATCTATGTTTATTGCAGCACTGTTTACAATAGCAAAAAGATGGAACCAACCAAGGTACCCATCAATGGATGAATGGATAAATAAGGTATATTCACACAATGGAATATTACACATCAATAAAGAACAGTGATGAATCTGTGAAACACTTCATAACATGGAGAAACCTGGAAGGCATTATACTGAGTGAAATTAGTTGCAAAAGGTCAAAAAGTGTATAACACCACTATTATAAGATCTTGAGAAATAGTTTAAACTGAGAAGAACATATTCCTTTGTTGTTACGAGAGGGGGGAGGGAGGGAGGAGAGGGGAGGGGTATTTACTAAAGAGACAGACAAGAACTACTTTGGGTGAATGGAAGGACAACACTCAACACAGTGGAGGTCAGCACAACGGGACTAAACCAAAGCAAAGAAGTTTCCTGAATAAACTGAATGCTTTGAAGGTCAGCAAAGCAGGGGCAGGGGTTTGGGGACCATGGTTTCAGGGGACATCTAAGTCAACTGGCATAATAAAATCTATTAAGAAAACATTCTGCATCCCACTTTGAAGAGTGGCATCTGGGATCTTAAATGCTAGCAAGCAGCCATCTCAGATGCATCAATGATTCTCAACCCACCTGGATCAAGGGAGAATGGAGAACACCAAGAACATAAGATAATAACGAGCCTAACAGACAGAAAAGACTACCTGAACTAGAGACTACATCATCCTGAGACCAGAAGAACTAGATAGTGCCGGGCCACAACCAATGACTGCCCTGACAGGGAACATAACAGAGATCCCTTGAGGGAGCAGGAGAACAGTGGGATGCAGACCCCAAATTCTCATAAAAAGACCAGACTTAATGGTCTGACTGAGACTGGAAGGACCCCAGTGATCATGGCCCCCACACCTTCCGTTTACCCACTACGGGAACCATCCCCAAAGGCAGTTCATCAGACATGGGTTGGACTAGACAACGGGTTGGAGAGGGATGCTGGTGAGGCGTGAGCTACTTGGTTTGGGTGGACACTTGAGACAATGTTGGCATCTCCTGCCTGGAAGCGAGATGGGTGGGTAGAGGGGCTTAGAAACTGGCAAAATGGTCACGAAAAGAAAGAGTGGAAGGAGGGAGTGGGCTGTCCCATTGGGGGGAAAGTAATTGGGAATATGTAACAAATTGTGTATAAGTTTTTATGTGAGAGACTGGCTTGATCTGTAAACTTTCACTTAAAACACAATAAAAATTATTAAAATAAAAAAAAAAGAAGCTGACCCATGATTGCTTCAACAAGCTCTCAGAACAAAGACTCAAGCAATCTTCTGGATGAAGGTGCAATCCTGGAATTACCAGATGCAGAATACAAAAGATTAATATACAGAACTCTTAAAGACATTAGGAAGGAAATGAGGCAAGATGCAGAACAAGCCAAGGAACACAAAGATAAAGCAGCCGAAGAAATTAAAAGGGTTACTCAAGAACATAATTAAAAATTTAATAAGCTGCAAAAAACCATAGAGAGACTGCAATCAGAAATTCAGAAGATTAACAATAAAATTACAGAATTAGAAAACTCAATAGAAAGTAGGAAGAGCACAATTGAAGAACTGGAAGGCAGAATTACTGAGACTGAAGATAAAACTCTTGGGACTAATATATTTGAAGAGAAAGCAGATAAAAGAATCTTAAATGAAGAAATCCAAAGAATCATGTGGGACTTTATCAAGAGAAATAACTATGAGTGATTGCAGTACCAGAACAGAGAGAGCTAACAGAAAATACAGAGGGAGCTGTTGAAGATTTGTTGGCAGAAAACTTCCCTGATATCATGAAAGATGCTCATCAAAATCCATATAAGGTATATCTCAAAAGAAAGTGACCGAGACATATAATAATCAAACTTGCCAGAATCAAATATAAAGAGAATTTTAAGAGAGGCTAGGGATAAAGGAAGTCACCAACAAAGGAGAGTAAATAATAATAAACTTGGACTACTCAGCAGAAATCATGGAGGAAAGAAGGCAATGGGATGACTTATACAAAATACTGAAGGAAAAAAATTGCCAGCCAGGAATCAAACCATAACCCTGGCCCTCTAACTCTAGCCCCTAAGCCCTAAGCCCCAAAGCCCCTAAGACCCTAAGCCCTTAGGTCCTAACCCCCAAGGCCCTAAACTCTAAATCTAACCCAAACCCTAACCCCTATACCCTAAAACCTACAACCTAAACACCTACACCCCAAAACACTACACACCAAAACCCTACACTCTATACTCTAAGCCCCAAACCCTAAACCCAAACCTCAAACCCCAAAGCCCAAACACTAAACCTAACCATAAACCCTAAACCCTAACACCTAACCCTAACCACCCTAACCCTAACGACCCTAACCCTAACCCTCGAACCCTAACCCTCTAACGCTAACCTGAAACCCTAACCCAAAACCCTAACCCTCTAACTCTAACCCTCTAACCATAGCCCTAAACCTAACCCCAACCCCCAAACCCAACTCCAAACCCTAAACCTCAAATCCCTAGCCCTAAACCTAAGAATGAGCCTAAGCCTAACCCTATCACTTAACCTTAAACCATAACACTTAAAACCCTAACACCCTTAGCCCTAACACATTTAACCCGAACACCCTAAACACCAAAACCCTAAACACTAACACGCGTAACCCCAACCTCTAACCCTAACCCCTAAACTTAAACGCTAAACCATCGAACCCTCTAACCCTAATACCCTAACCCTAAACCCTAACCCCAGCCCCCAGTCCAAACCCTCACTCTAAGCCTTAAACCCTAAACCTTAAGCCCTAAACCCTAGGCTCTAAGCCCTAAGCCCTAAACCCTAAGTTCTAAAACCCTAAACAAACCCTAAGTCCTAAAACCCTAAACTCTAAGCCCTAAACCTAACCCTCTAACCCTAAACCCTGAAACCTAACCCCAAACCCATCCCAAACCCCTAAACCTGAACCCCTAAACCCTAGCCCTAACCCCTAACCCTAAACCTCTAAACCATACCCCTAATCCTCTAACCCTAAACCTCAAACCCTATCCCTCTAACCCTAAGTCTCTAACCCTAACCACAACACCAACCCCAACTTCTGAACCCTGAAACCCTAACCCCCTAACCCGCTAACCCTAAGACTCTGAACCCTAAGCCTAAACCCTCGAACCCTAAACCCTAACCTTTACCCCCTCACACCCTCACCTTCTCACTCCCTCACTCTATAATCTTCTCAACCTCTAACCCCCTCACCCTCTAACCCCTCACCCTCTAACTCCCTCAATCTCTAACCCCCAACCCCCTAACACCCACCCTCTAACCCAAACCACATATCCCAAACAAACCCAACACCAACCCCAACCCTAAACCTAAACCCTAACCCCTAAAACCTAACCCAAACCCTAACGACTAAACCCCAAAACACTAAACCCCCAAAACCCTAAACCCCAAACTGCAACCCCTAACACCTAACCTATAATTCCAAACTCTAACCTCAAACCCTAAACCTAACCCTAACACCTAACCCCAATCCAAAAACCCTAACCGAAAAACCCTAACACTAAACTCCAACCCCAAACCCTAACTCTAACAACCCTAACTCTAACATCCCTAACCCCAAACCCTAACCCTTTTTGTTAGCGGCCATAGCACTTATCCACTAGCCACCAGGGTTTCCATGAGCAGTCACAGGAATTGACATATGCACACCCGTGTTCACTGCAACATTATTCACAGTAGCAAAAAGACGGAAACAACCTCAGTGCTCATCCACGGAGGAACGGATAAACAAACTACGGTACATACACACGGTGGAACCCTACACGACAAAAAAGACCAATAATGAATCTCCGAAACATCTCACACCATGGATGAACCTGGAGCACATCACACTGACTAAGTCAATCACAAAACGACATACACAGTGAGAGACCACTATCATAAAATCTCATGAAAACATTTACGCACAGAAACAATCCTTGATGTTCACCAGGGAGACGGAGTGGGTAGAGAAAAGCTAACTAAACAATAACCAAAACAACGAAACCCACTGCCGTCAACTCGATTCCAGCTCATAGAGACCCTATAGAACAGATTAGAACTGCCCCATAGAGTTTCCAAGGAGTGCCTGGTGGATTCGAACTGCAGACCTTTGGTTAGCACCGGTGGCTCTTAACCACCACGCCACCAGGGTTTCCTACCAAACGACAGATATGTGGTAACTCTGGTGAAGGACGAGACAGTACACAAGACTGGGGAATCGACCTCAGCCTCACTCCAACCCTAACCATAACCCTAAACCACTTGTGCCCAAGCCTAGTAACCCCAGCCCTAACCCCAACCCCCAACCACCTAAAACCTATACCCCTAAACCTAACTCCCAAACCTCTAACCCCCAGACCTGAACCCCTAACACCAAACCCTAACCCCTAACCCTAATCCTCTAACCCTTCTGCATCTCTGGGCCTCTCGAGTCTCCGTCTATTTTCTCCCTCCAAATCCTACTAACACTCGGTGGAATTTTGAAGTTTCAGCTGTGCTTTGCTTCTTGTTGTCTCCACCGGTCCCATCAAGGCACTGCATCATTTGCTCTGCTTCACTATTGAGTTCCAGAACCATGGCTTAGAATCCCCTTACACTGAACTTCAGCGATTCGGCGCAAGGGGGCGTGAGGGCGCGCGCACCGCCGGTTCTGTTCTGCCCACCAGGCCCTCCGAGCATGGGAACCTCCTGGACCTAAGCCGGGACGACCTGGGTACCGCTCCAGTGGCGACAGCAGAAGCTTTTCTTCCCGAGGGACTCAACGCCCCAGGGCGCTCTCTCAATACTCCCATTAATGCTATGATTATCCTAACCCACTCCTTCTGCAAGACCTAGTGGGTCCTCGACCAGGCCCAGCCTTCACGACCCACACCCCCCCTGCCGTGGTCACGTAGAGGAACCTGCAGGGCCGCGCCCTCCCTGCCCAAGCTCTGCCCCTCCATACCCTGATGCCCTGCAGGCCTCTACGAGGTCCCCGCGCAGGGGAGAGCTGTCGCCCCGCACGAGGAGGGGGGGCCACGAGGAAACATTCGGAAACCACCCCCCAGGCATGAAGCCCACTGCCCCTATTGAGACCATGTGAGCAGGGCTGCCCCGCCGACTGGAGCCTGCAGGGCATCACTCACGTTTGTCAGCATCTCACCGCCCTCTGGGCTCGGGGTCCCAGAGCAGCCAATCCCCCCGGGGCGGGGGAGGCGGTCGGTCCGCAGGGGCTGGAAGATCGGGTTGGTGCCCATGGCCGGAGCACTTAAAACCCTTATAAACCCTCATAAACGGCCAGCTCCAGACCTTCAAATGTCAGCCCGAGAGACACCTAATCTCCTCCAACCTAAAAAAAAAAAAAAAAAAAAAAAACCACACCTGTGGCCATCGAGTCAATTCTGACTCATAGCGACCCTATAGGACAGAGTAGAACTGCCCCACAGAGTTTCCAAGGAGCGCCTGGTGGATTCAAACTGCCAACCTTTTGGCTAGCAGCCTTAGCACTTAATCACTAGCCACCAGGGTAACCCACTAAACCCACTGCCACCAGAGTAGAGGCTCCAAATCCCGCCAGTGTGAGGAACCCTCAAATCCCCTCAGCACCAGAGACCGCGTCCACAGCGACCGGTACACAGCGCCGCACAAATGCTCAAGTTAACAAACAACATGGGCGCTCAGGACCCCTTCCTGCTACCCCCACCCCGCCACCCAGAGGGGGAGCGGGACCGGCATCCACACTGTTAACACACACTGAATCGCTGCTTCCACAAGGAGTAGGATCCCCGCACTGCTCCACAGATTCCCAGGACCCCTTCCTTTCCACGTGGGGCCGGGGCCGCGCCGACGCCCCAGCCCTGAGAGTAGACCAGCTGGGCGCGGGCGAGGGCGCGGGGTGCCTCAGCCTCCCAGGCACAGAGCCCAAAACAGTAAGGGGCAGCGGGGCCTTGGGCGGGGGATCGCTCTCTCCCCGTCCCTGGCACCCTACGGAGTCTGGTGGGGGTGGGACGACGAACGGGGGCCAGTGCCCCGTCCTCAGTCTGGAATGTCACCGCCCCCGGGCGAACTCTGGGCCTTGGTTTCCCCCCTGGCACAGGGAGCAGGTGGGGGGTGGGGGGCAGGCGCCCATCCCCCAGCTTGGCCCGCAAACCTGCCCCAGGCAGAGTAGGGACCTTGGCGCAGCCCTGGACACGGCCTTTCTCCCCAAACCCTTCAAGCCCCCAGGCCCGAGGGCACTCCGCAGCTGGATCCCGCGGCTGGACCCCCCCCCCCCCGCAAATCTATGGGGATGCAAATTTCGCAGACCCCTAGAGTGGCTGTGTCCGCCCGGCCCCGCACCGTGTCCGCCCCTGGGGATCACTCGGGACGCGGTACGCTGGAGGGGGCGATGCAAGCTGCTAACCCAACGTCCGGACTCTCCAACCTCTGGAGCCCACGAGATGCTGGCACTGGAAACCGCCCTCCTGGCGCCTTCCCTCCACACCTTCGAGGGGCCGGGCTTGTTCAGTCTGGGAGCGGGTCCCTCCACCCACCTGCCGGAGTTTCATACCTTTCAGAAAACACGGCACGGAAAGCAGCAGGAACAGCATCCTCTCTAAGGCGCGCCATCCAGCCCAGGCCCCTCACCACCCCACCGGGCGCTTCCGTGAGTAACTGGCTGGACGGCGTGGAACATGGCTGCTGGCCCCGCCCAGCGGCCGGGTGTGGGGCGGGCGTGGGGGGGTTGGGCCTCCAGAGGGGAGGGTGGGGTCTAGAAGCAAGGACTACGCCAAGGTGTAAGGGGTGAGGAGACAGAAGACGTCAGGAGAGGGCCCTCTCGCGTACAGAGTTAAGTATTGGAGGTGCAACGGTTAAGTGCTTGGCTAACTGAAAGGTGGGCCGTTGGAACCCACCAGCTCAGGGGTTGAAAAGATCTGGAGATGGGCTCCCATAAAGATTCTAACCAAACAAAATACAAACCAGTTGCTGTTGAATCAATTCAGACTCGTAGTGACCCTATAGGGCAGAGTAGAACTGCCCCATAGGGTTTCTAAGACTATAAGTCTTTACAGAAGCAGACTGCCATGTATTTCCGCCAAGAAGCAACTGGTGGATTTGAACTGTCCACCCTTTGGTTAGCAGCCGAGCTCTTAACCACCGTGCCACCGGGGCTGCACCATAAAACGCTGCAACCTAGGAAACCTTGTGAAGCAGTTCTAAGTTGTCATACAGGGTTGATATGAGTCAGAATCTCCTGATGGCACACAACCATGATTGTACTAAGAAAAATTCCTCCAAGCAGCTGTCTACATGACTCCTGAAGCAAACATGCATGCACGCTACCAAAGCAGTGCGGTCAAAGACAGGAAACTGGAATAGAGACATTATAGAGTGGACAGTGAAAAGTGATTTCTGAGGGGCGTGCAGCTCAAGCGGAGGAGGTAGCATACAACTAAATGCCCTTCTCCTTCTATTGTTGAATGGTCTTGAGAAAGAATGTGTCCCAGGAATTAACTGTAGCCCAGGAGAACTTGAAGACAGCAAATACAGAGGACCGGTCAGGATGCCTCTGCAGTGGTCAGGGTGAGCAGTGATGGTGGTAGTGCAGGTGGGAACAGTGGGCAGGCTTGAGGTGTACTTTGGAGCTTGAGCGGCCAAGAATTGCTGGTCGATCAGACGTATGGGATGAGGGGAATGGAGAATCAAAGGTGACTTCTGGAATTCAGGCTACCATGAGAGCATGGTCACCAGAGCCATTCTCTACCATGTGGAAAACCATGGAGGAACAAACTTGAGAAAATGACCAAAAGATTTTTTCTGGACATGTTAGATTTGGATGTCTGAGGTCATCCAAGTGTGGAGAACAGTTTCCAGCTGTGGATACCACTCTGAGGTAGAATAGTTTTCCAGGTTCTAAGAATTTGGAGATCATCAGCCTATAGCTGATTTGAAAGCCACTGGTGGTGCAGTGGTTATGCATTTGGCTGCTACCAAAAGGTCTGCAGTTTGAATCTACCAGTTGCTCCTTGGAAACCCTGTGGGGAAGCTCTACTCTGTCCTGTACGGTCCCTATGAGTCAGAATCCACTCGATAGCGACTTCTTTTTGTTTCATTTTGTTTTAATACTAAGGTCAGAAAAGTTGTGTGTCAGGGTTGTATTTTTTCACAATACTTATTCAAGCAGTTCGAATCTACCAGCCACTCCTTGGAAACCCTATGGGTCAATTCTACTCTGTCCTTTAGGGTCGCTATGAGATAGAATTGACCCAACAGCAATGGACTTAGAACTTGGACTTAGAGGAGCCCTTTCTTTGTCAAAGCTGAAAGTTTTACTTCATACTTTTTAAAAACTGCCATGTCTCATGCTACGTGGCTACACTTACAGGAGCATTTTTGGTGCTAACTTGACTTGTTCTTGGTGAAGGGCTCTGTATTCATTTTCTAGGGCTGCCATAGTAAATCACCAAAAACTCAGTGTCTTTAAAAAAACATATAATCCATACAGTCCAAGAAGCTGGATCATATGAAGAAGAAGGGGCACCAGGATTGGAGGAAGACTCATTAACAGCCTAGACATGCAGATGACACAACCTTGCTTACTGAAAGTGAAGAGGACTTGAAGCACTTACTGATGAGGATCAAAGACTTCAGCCTTCAGTATGGATTACACTTCAACATAAAGAAAACAAAAATCCTCGCAACTGGAACAATAAAAAAATCACAATAAACAGAGAAAATACTGAAGTCGTCAAGGACTTCATTTTACTTGGATCCACAGTCAACACCCATGGAAGCAGACTTCGAGAAATCAAATGACATATTTTATTGGGCAAATCTGCTACAAAAGACCTCTTTAAAGTGTTAAAAATCAAAGATGTCACTTTGAGGACTAAGGTGTGCCTAAACCAAGCCATGATATTTTCAGTCGCCTCATATGCATGCTAAAGCTGGACAATGAATAAGGAAGACAAAAGAACTGAAACTTGAATTATGTTGTTGGTGAAGAATAATGAATATGCCAAGGACTGCTAGAAGAATGAACACACCTGTCTTGGAAGAAGTACAGCCAGAATGCTCCTTAGAAAACTGGGTGGCAAGACTTGGTCTCACGTACTCTGGACATATTATCAGGAGGAATCAGTCCCTGGAAAAAGACATCGTGCTTGGTAAAGTAGAGAGTCAGTGAAAAAGACAAAGATCCTCAATGAGACAGATTGAGACGGCGGCTGCAACAGTGGGCTCAGACATAGCAATGAGAAAGGCCCAGGGCTGGGCACTGTTCCGTTCTGTTGTACACAGGGTCACTATGAGTTGGAACTGACCCAACAGCACCTAACAACAACATCATAAACTCACTAGATCTCCTGGGGATAGAATGTCATATTCACTGTGGAGTAGATAGTTTGTCTGTTTGTTTACCATATTTACTAATACTATGATTTACATTTGATAACTTCCACAATCAGTTGGATCGCTTTTCTTTGGAGTGGACACAAACGTGCATCTCCTGCAGTCTGTTGGCCAGGTAGCTAGCTTCCAAATTTCTTTGCATGGTGGAGTGGGCATGAACAGTGCTGCATCTGTTTGTTGAAACAACTCAGTGGATGTTCTGTCAGTTCCTGGAGCCTTGTTTTTCGCCAGTGCCTTCAGTGTAGCTTGGACTTCTTGCTTCACTACTACCAGTTCTTCATCATGTGCCACCTCATGAAACGACTGAAAGCTGACCATTTCTTTTGGTACTGTGACTCTGTGTATTCTTTGCATCTTTTGTGTGCGTGTGCTTTAAGTGAAACTTTACAAATCAAGTCAGTCTCTCATACAAAAATTTGTATACAGCTTGCTATGTACTCCTAGTTCCTCTCCCACCAATGAGACAGCACACTCCTTCTCTCAACCCTGTATTCCCCGTGTCCATTCAGCCACTTTCTGTCCCCCTCTGCCTTCTCGTCTCCCCTCCAAACGGGAGCTGCCCACATAGTCTCATGTGTCCACTTGAGACAAGAAGGTCACTCCTCACCACTATCATTTTCTATCCTATAATCCAGTCCAATCCCTGTCTGAAGAGTTGGCTTTGGGAATGGTTCCAGTCTTGGGCCAACAGAAGGTCTGGGGACTATGACCTCCAGGGTTCCTCTAGTCTCAGTCAGATCATTAAGTCTGATTTTTTTTTATGAGACTTTGAGGTCTGCATCTCACTGTTCTCGTGCTCCATCAGGGATGCTCTGTTTCGTTCCCTGTCGGGGCAGTCTTCGGTTGTAGACGGGCACCATCTAGTTCTTCTGGTCTCAGGCTGATGTAGTCTTGGATTTACGTGGCCATTTCTGTCTTCTGGACTCATAATTACCTTGTATCTTTGGTGTTCTTCATTCTCCTTTGCTCCAGGTGGGTTGAGACCAATGGATGCATCTTAGATGGCTGCTTGATAGTGTTTTTAAGACTGCAGACGCCACTCACCAAAGTGGGATGCAGAATGTTTTCTTAATAGATTTTATTATGCCAATTGACCTAGATGTCCCCTGAAAACATGGTCCCCCAACTGCTGCCCCTGCTACTCTGGCCTTTGGAGCATTTGGTTTATTCAGGAAACTGCTTTTGATTTAGTCCATTTATGCTGACCTCTCCTTTATTGTATGTTGTCTTTCCCTTCACCTAAAATAGTTCTTGTCTACTATCTAGATTTGCAAATATCCTTCTCCCTCCCTTTCTCCCCACCCTCATAACTATCAAAGAATATTTTCTTCTCTGTTTAGACTATTTCTTGAGTTCTTATAATAGTGGTCTCATACAATATTTGTCCTTTTGCAACTGACTAATTTCACTCAGCATAATGCCCTCCAGATTCCTCCAAGCTATGAAATATTTCACGGATTCATCATTGTTCTTGATCTGTGTGAAGTATTCCATCGTGTGAATGCACCACAATTTATTTATCCATTCATCTGTTGATGGGCACCTTGGTTACTTCCATCTTTCTGCTATTGTAAACAGTGCTGCAATGAACATGGTTGTGCATGCATCTGTTCATATACAGGCTCTTATTTCTCTAAGATAGATTCCAAGGAGTGGGATTGCCATATCCTATTGTAGTTGTATTTCTAGCTTTTTAAGGAAGTGCCAGATTGATCTCCAAAGTGGCTGCACCATTTTAAATTCCCACCAGCAGTGAATAAGTGTTCCAGGCTCTCTACAACCTCTCCAACATTTATTATTTTGTGATTTGGCATTAATGGCAGCCTTGCTAGAGTGAGATGGTGTCTCGTTGTAGTTTTGATTTACATTTCTCTAATGGCTAATGATTGTGAGCATTTCCTCATGTATCTGTTACCTGCCTGAATGTCTTCTTCGTTGAAGTGCCTGTTCCTATCCTTTGCCCATCTTTAAAATGGATTATTTGTCTTTTTGTTATTGAGTTTTTGCAATATCATGTAGATTTTAGAGATCAGAGGCTGATCGGAAATGTTATAGCTAAAAACTGTTTCCCAGTCTGTAGGTAATCAGTTTACTCTTCTGGTGAAGGCTTGGGATGAGCGTAAGTGTTTGATTTTTAGGAGTTCTCTTTTCTCTTTGGGTGCTTGCACATTGTTAGCAATGTTTTTTGTACTGTTTATGCTACATATTTTTTTTTTTTATTAGGGCTCCTAGTGTTGTCCCTGTTTTTTCTTCCATGATTTTTATCATTTTAGATTTCATATTTAGGTCTTTGATCCATTTTCAGTTAGTTTTTGTGCATGGTGTGAGGTATGGATCTTGTTTCATTTTTTTGTGGAGGGATATCCAGTTATGCCAGCACCATTTGTTAAAGAGGCTGTCTTTCCCCCATTTAACTGACTTTGAGCCTTTATCAAATATCAGCTAATAAGTGAATGGATTTATGTCTGGTTTCTCAGTTCTGTTCCATTGGTCTATGTGTCTGCTGCTGTACCGGTACCAGGCTGTTTTCACTACTATGGTGGTATAATAAGTTCTAAAATCAGGTAACGTGATGCCTCCCACTTTGTTCTTCTTTTTCAGTAATGCTTTATTTATCTGGGGCCTCTTTCCCTTCTATATGAAGTTGGGGATTTGTTTCTCCATCACATTAAAAAATGTCCTTGGAATTGGGATTGGAATTGCAGCATTATCTATAGATCGCTTTCAGTAGAAGAGACATTTTTACAATGTTCAGAGTTCCTATCTATGATCAAGGTATGTTTGTCCACTTACGTAAGTCTCTTTTGGTTTCTTGTAGTAGTGTCTTGTAGTTTTCTTTGTATAGGTCTTTTATGTCTCTGGTTACAATTATTCCTAGTATTTTATCTTCTTGGGGGCTACTGTAAATGGTATTGATTTGGTGATTTCCTCTTCAATGTTCTTTTTGTTGGTGTAGAGGAATCCAACTGATTTTTGTAGGTTTATCTTGTATCCTGATATTCTGCTGAACTATTAGTTTTAGTAGTTTTCTTGAGGATTCTTTAGGGTTTTCTCTGTATAAGATCGTGTTATCTGCAAATAGAGATACTTTTATTTCTTCTTTACCAATCTGGATGCCCTTTATTTCTTTATCTGGCCTAATTGCTCTGGCTAGGACCTCCAGCATACTGTTGAATAAGAGTGGTGATAAAGGGCATCCTTGTCTGGTTCCCGATCTCAAGGGAATGCTTTCAGGCTCTCTCCATTAAGGGTGATGTTGGCTGTTGGCTTTATATAAATGCCCTTTATTGTGTTGAGGAATTTTCCTTCTATTCCTATTTTGCTGAGAGTTTTTCTCATGAACGGGTGTTGGACTTTGTCAAATGCCTTTTCTGCATCAGTTGATAAGATCCTGTGGTTCTTGTCCTTTGTTTTACCTATATGGTGGATTACTTCGATTGTTCTTCTAATGTTGAACCATCTCTGCATACCTAGTATGAATCCCACGTGGTCATGGTGAATTATTTTTTTTGACATGTTATTGAATTCTATTGGGTAGAATTTTGTTGAGGATTTTTGCATCTAATTTCGTAAGGAATATAGGTCTGTAATTTGTTTTTTTTTTTTGTTTTTTTTTGTAGTGTCTTTACCTGGTTTTGGTATCAGGGATATGCTGGCTTCGTAGAATGAGTTTGGGAGTATTCCGTCTTTTTCAATGCTCTAAAATACCTTTTCTAGTAGTAGTGTTAACTCTTTCCTGAAAGTTTGGTAGAACTCACCAGGGAAGCTGTCAGGGCCAGGGCTTTTGTCGTTGTTCTTGGGAGATTTTTAATTTTTTTAATTACCTTTTTCAACTCTTCTTCTGTTATGGGTTTATTTAACTGTTCTACCTCTGTTTCTGTTAGTTTAGGTAGGCAATGTGTTTCTAGAAATTCATCCATTTCTTCTAGGTTTTCAAAGTTGTTAGAGTATGATTTTTCATACTAATCTGATATGATTCTTTTAATTTCAGTTGGGTCTGTTGTGATGTTGGGTAATTTGCTTCTTCTCCTGTTTTTCTTTTGTCAGTTTGGCCAATGTTTTAGCAATTTTGTTAATTTTTTCAAAGAACCAGCTTTTGGTCTTGTTAACTCTTTCAATTTTTTTTCTGTTCTCTATTTCTTTTAATTCTGCTCTACTTTTTATTATTTAATTTCTTCTGATGCCTGAGGGTTTCTTTTGTTGCTCTCTTTCTATTTGTTCAAGTTGTAGGGATAATTCTTTGATTTTGGCCCTTTCTTCTTTTTGGATGTGTGCATGTATTGCTATAAATTGACCTCTGAGCACTGCTTTACCTGTGTCTCAAAGGTTCTGGTAGGAAGTGTTTTCATTCTCATTGGATACTGTAAATTTCTTTATTCCATCCTTAATGTCTTCTATAACCCAGTCGTTTTTGAGCAAGGTATTGCTCAGTTTCTGAGTGTTTGATTTCTTTTCCCTGATTTTTTTGTTTGTTTGTTTTTGATATCTACTTTTATAGCTTCATGGTCAGAGAAGATGCTTTGCAATATTTTGATGTATTGGATTCTGTTAAGGTGTGCTTCATGGCCTAATATGTGGTCTCTCCCAGAGAATGTTCCATATGCATTGGAAAAGAAAGTATACTTGGCTGCTGTTGGGTGGAGTGTTCTGTATATGTATGTGAAGTCAAGTTGGTTGATTGTGGCATTTAGATCTTCCATGTCTTTACTGAGCTTCTTTCTGAATGTTCTGTTTTTCACCAAAGTGGTATGTTGAAGTCACCTAATACTGTCGTGGAGCTGTCTATCTCACTTTACAATGCTGTTAAGAGTTTGTTTTATGTATCTTGAAGCCCTGTCATTGGGTGTGTGAATATTTAATATGGTGATATCCTCCTGGTATATTCTCTGTTTAATCATTATATAGTGTCCTTCCTTATCCTTTTTGGTGAATTTAACTTTAAAGTCTATTTTGTCAGAAATTAATATTGCCACTCTTGCTCTTTTTTGATTCTTTTTTGCTTGATATATATTTTTTCCATCCTTTGAGTTTTAGTTTGTTTGTGTCTTTAAGGAGTGTCTCTTGTAGGCAGTATATAGATGGATCGTGTTTTTTAATCCATTCTTTCACTCTCTGTCTCTGTTTGTGCATTTAGTCCACTTACAGTCAGTGTAATTCTGGTAGTTATGAGTTTTGTGCTGTCATTTTGATATCTTTTTTTGTATGTTGTCGAGTTTCTTTTTTCTGCTTAATTTTTTGTACTGAGTAGTTGTTCTTTGAATATGGTCTTTTCCTCTTATTCATTGTTGATTTTTTTTTTCTGAGTTGTTACCTTTTTCTTGTATTTTATTTTGATGTGTAGGATTGTTAGTCTCCTTTTTGGTTCCCTTAATATTTGCCATTATTTTTCTAAGTTTAAATCTAACTTTTATTTCTCTCTACCCCTTGACTATCTCTCTATATGAAAGATCTATGACTACATTTTTCAGTCCCTCTTTATTATTTTAGTATTGTCGTCCTTTACGTAATAACATCACTGTTTCCCTGTTCTGAGCATTTTTTATCTTGATTTATTTTTGTGATTTCCCTACCTGGGTTGATATCTGGTTGCTCTGTCCTGCATTCTAGTCTTGGGTTGATATCTGATATTGTTGATTTTCTAACCAGAAAACCCTCTTTAGTATTTCTTCTAGGTCTTTTTTTTTTTTTTTTTTTTACAAATTCCCTAATCCTCTGTTTATCTGCAAATGTCCTAATTTCACCTTCATATTTGAGAGACAGTTTTGCTGTGTATATGATTCTTGGCTGGCAATTCTTTTCCTTCATCACTTTATATAACTCATCACATTGCCTTCTTCCCTGCATGATTTCTCTCGAGTAGTCTGAGCTTATTCTTATTGAGTCTCTTTTGTAGGCGACTTTTCGTTTATTCCTAGCTGCTCTTAAAATTCTCTCTTTGTCTTTGGTTTTGGCAAGTTTGTTTATAATATGTCTGGGTGACTTTCTTTTGAGATCTACCTTATGTGGGGTTCAATGAGCATTTTGAATAGATATCTGCTGCTCATCTTTCACGGTATCAAGGAAATTTTCTGCCAACAAATCTTCAACAATTCTCTCTGTTTTTTCTGTTAACCCTCCCTAATCTGATACTTCAATCACTCTTAGGTTATTTCTCTTGATAGAGTCCCGCATGATTCTTAGGATTTCTTCATGTTTTTAAAAATAATTTTATCTGATTTTTCTTCAAATATATTGGTGCCACGTTATTTATCTTCAATCTCACCAATTCTGCTTTCCATTTCCTCAATACTGTTCCTCTGTCCACTGAGTTGTCTAATTCTGTAATTTTATTGTCAATCTTCTGAATTCCTGATTGCTTTCTTTCTATGGATTGTTGCAGCCTATTAAATTTTTCTTTATGTTCTTGAGTAGCCTTTTTAATTTCTTCATCTAATTTATCTGTGTGTTCTTTGGCTTGTTCTGCATTTTGCCTGATCTCCCTGATCTCTTGAAAGTTCTGTATATTAACCTTTTGTATTCTACATCTGGTAATTCCAGGAAGACACCTTCATGTGGAAGATTCCTTGATTCTTTGTTTTGAGAGATTGTTGAAGTGATCATGGTCTGCTTCTTTATGTGATTTGATATTGACTGCTGTCTCTGAGCCATCCATAAGTTATTTTATTTTATAATTTTACTTTTGCCTACTGTATCCTAGCTTTTTGCTTTGTTTTGTTTTGATATGCCCAAATAGGCTGCTTGAGTAGGTGAGCTTGATCATTTGCAACTTTCAAGATTTAACGTCCTGTCACCAGATGGCTAGAGCAACCAGGTATATGAGCCTAGGAGTCCATTCACTTTTCTTGTATAGATTCAGCTCAGGTGTCTAGATAGTTGGTCATCAATTGTAGGTCATCAAGTCCTACAGTCTTAGATTGGGAGGGGTGATTGTTGGAGACACAGGTATCTGGTTGAAGCAGGGGGTCACACTCTGAACAAAGGCAGGGGGCTGACAACCATCTCCGAAGTATCTGTGAGAAAAGTGCACCCCTGTTTTCTATAGTGCACAGGTAGCTGGGTTCTGCATTTATACCACAGGCACCCTATGCTTTTGGTTGTAAGGACTGGGAGGCACCTGTTATCCTTGGACCCCTGTCTTGGGTGTCTAGATGATGTGGGTGGAGCCACCACTCCTCAGGCCACCAATGTAGGTAGGTGAGGACCCTGTTTAATAGGCAGAGCAGTGTCAAACATCAAAAACACACCTCTCCACTGCAAGGTAAAACAGTTGAAGTTGGATACCCAGCACATACACCATTGCAGTAACAAGGGCCTAATCTCCTGAGATGGGCCTACACAGGTCCATGCAGGGGTGAAAGGTATTTAAAGTCCGTGGACCATTTGTGCCTGGAAAGGAGCTTCTTCTGTCCTGAGCTCCCCAGCTTAGTGGAGCTGGCAGATTATCTTTTCCACCAGTTGTTAATTTATTCCTTCTTCAAGGCCAGGAGAATGGCTCAGGCTGCACAGCAACACCTATCTCAGGTGCAGGGAAATCTACAGCTACTGAAGCTGTCTTGGGGGCTGAGCGCACAGTAAAACGAATGCAAGTACTTAGCTTTTGCCAACAGCACTGTTCTTCTCTGGTTCCGGAGTTGTGAGTAGACTGTGTGACTTGCTGTCTCCCCCTGAGGAAACTGCATCCTGAATGCTACTGCCAGCCCTGCCACTGTCCCTCCAGGGGACTGTGTCCAAGGGGTGCAATTTCTCACCAAGTCAGGTCCGGCAACTGCTTCCCACTTCTGAACCGTGTCTCCCTCCCCCTGCCACTCAGTCTGATTTCCTAACTTGCCTTTGATGTTCAGGGCCCTTATCTTGTCATGTATAAAATTGTTCCACTTGTTTTTTCAGGTCTTTATTTTTTTTTTTTTGGTTTTTGTTGTAAGAGGGATCACTGGAAGTGTCTGACTACTCCGCAATCTTGACTCTGCCTCTCTCTATCTTCTTTTGATGCTTTCTGTGTCATTTAATATTTTCCCTGTAGAATCCTTCAATATTGCAACACAAGGCTTGAATTTTTTTCTTCAGTTCTTTCAGTTTCAGAAATGCCGAGCATGTGCTTCCCTTTTGGTTTTCTAAACTCCAGGTTTTTACACATTTCATGATAATATTTTACTTTGTCTTCTTGAGGTGCCCTTTGAAATCTTCTATTCATCTCTTTTACTTCATTATTTTCTTTTTGCTTTAGCTACTCTACATTCAAGAGCAAATTCGGAGTTTTTTCTGACATCCATTTTGGTCTTCTTTTTTTCTTTCCTGGCTTTTTAATGACCTCTTGCTTTCTGTTTTTTCCAACAGATATACATATATATTTTATTTTATATCTTTATTGTCATACTTTAGATGAAGGTTTACAGAACAAACTAGGTTCCCATTAAACAATTAGTACACATATTGTTTTGTGACACTAATTACCAACCCCACAATATGTCAACACTCTGCCCTTCTAGACCCTGGGTTCCCTATTACCAGCTTTTCTGTCCCCTCCTGCCTTCTAGCCCTTGCCCCTGGGCTTTTGTGCCCCTTTAGTTTTGCTTTATGGGTCTGTCTAATCTTTGTCTGAAGGGTGAACTTCAGGAGTGACTTCATTACTGAGCTAAAAGTGTGTCCGGGGGACATATTTAGCATCTCTCCAGTCTCTGTCAGGTGAGTAATCTGGTCTTTTTTTGAGAGTTAGAATTTTGTTCCACATTTTTCTCCAGCTCTCAGACCCTCTATTGTGATCCCTGTCAGAGCAATGACCTCTTACTTTCTTCAAGTATGATGTCCTTGATGTCATTCCACAACTCATCTGGCCTTCAAGCATTAGCCTTCGATTCATCAAATCTATTCTTGAGATAGTCTCTAAATTCAGGTGAGATATAATCAAGGTTGTACTTTGGCTCTCGTAGACTTGCATATGAGAAATTGATGGTCTGTTCCACAGTCAGCCCCTGGTCTTGTTCTGACTGATGATATTGAGCTTTTCCATTGTCTCTTTCCACAGATGTAGACATTTGATTCCTGTATATTCCATCTGGTGAAGCCCATGCGTATACTCACCATTTAAGCTGTTGAAAAAAGGTATTCGCAATGAAGAAGTCATTGGTCTTGCAAAATTCTATCATGCTGTCTCCAAGGCCAGATTTTCCAACTACTGTTCCTTCTTGTTTCCAACTTTCACATTGCAATCATCAGTAATTATCAATGCATCTTGATTGCATGTCTGATCAATTTCAGACTGCAGAAGTTGGTAAAAATCTTCAGTTTCTTCATCTTTGGCATTAGCAGTTGGTGCATAAATTTGAATAATAGTCATATTAACTGCTTGTCATGGATTGAAATGTGTCCCTAAAAAATATCTGTCAACTTGGCTAGGCCATGATTCCCAGTATTGTATGACTGTCTACCATTTAGTCATCTAATGTGATTTCCCTATGTGGTGTAAATCCTATCACAATGATGTGATGAGATGGATTAGTCGCAGTTATATTGATGAGATCTATAAGATTAGATAGTGTCTTAAGGTAATACCTTTTGAGATATAAAAGAGACAAGAGAGCAGAGAGATATGGTGACCTCATAACACCAAGAAAGCATCCCCAGTAGCAGAGGATGTCCTTTGGACCCAGGGTCCCTGCACCTGAGAAGCCCCTTGACCAGGGGAAGATTGATGATGGAGACCTTCCCACAGAGCTGACAGAGAAAGTTTCCCCTGGAGCTGACACCCTGAATTTTGAATTCTAGCCTACTAGACTGTGAGAAAATTAATTTCTCTTTGTTAAAGCCACCCACTTGTGGCATTTCTGTTACAGCACCACTATATGACTAAGACACCGGTCTTCCTTGTAGGCATATGGATATTATCCTATCACTGACAGCATTGTACTTCAGGATAGATCTTGAAATGTTGTTTTTGATGATAAACTTAATGCCATTTCTCTTCGATTTGGCATAGTAGTCCATGTGATTGTCTCATTCAAAATGGCGAATATCAGTCCATTTCAGCTCACTAATGCCTAAGATATTGATGTTTATGTGTTCCATTTCATTTTTTAATGATTTCTAATTTTCTTAGATTCATACTTCATACATTCTATGTTTCTATTATTAATGGATGTTTGCAGCTGTTTCTTCTCATTTTGAGTCATGCCACATCAGCAAATGAAGGTCTCGAAAGCTTGATTCCATGCATGTCATTGAGGAGTGTGTGCAGTTTTGTTCTTATGTAACTTGTATCTTTTAAAATAAATCTTGTAAAGCTTTTGTTTAATTATATGGTTTTGAAAATTCATCTAAAACCATTGCTAAGCTTTCTGTTACACTTCATCAATTGCATTTAATTTCTATTAGGTTTTCTGTTTACACTATTGTATAACCTTCAATAATAATTTTTTATATCAATTCACAACCATTATAATTTCTTTCTCTTTCTTTTTTGGGGGGGTGTAAATCTGAAATCTGAATATGAATAGAAGTGTTAAGAGCAGATATTATTTTCTCATTTCTTCTGTTAAATAAAGTTTTTTTTATTAACTTTTATTGAGCTTCAAGTGAACGTTTACAAATCAAGTCAGTCTGTCACGTATAAGTTTATACACATCTTACTCCTTACTCCCACTTGCTCTCCCCCTAATGAGTCAGCCCTTCCAGTCTCTCCTTTCGTGACAATTTTGCCAGCTTCCAACTCTCTCTATCCTCCCATCCCCCCTCCAGACAGGAGATGCCAACACAGTCTCAAGTGTCTACCTGATATAATTAGCTCACTCTTCCTCAGCATCTCTCTCCTACCCACTGTCCAGTCCCTTTCATGTCCGATGAGTTGTCTTCGGGAATGGTTCCTGTCCTGTGTCAACAAAAGGTTTGGGGACCATGACCGCCGGAATTCCTCTAGTCACAGTCAGACCATTAAGTATGGTCTGTTTATGAGAATTTGGGGTCTGCATCCCACTGATGTCCTGCTCCCTCAGGGGTTCTCTATTGTCCTCCCTGTCAGTGCAGTTATTGATTGTGGCCAGGCACCAACTAGTTCTTCTGGTCTCAGGATAATGTAGGTCTCTGGTTCATGTGGCCCTTTCTGTCTCTTGGGCTCTTAGTTGTCATGTGACCTTGGTGTTCTTCATTCTCCTTTGCTCCAGGTGGGCTGAGACCAATTCATGCATCTTAGATGGCCACTTGTTAGCATCTAAGACACCAGACGCCACATTTCAAAGTGGGATGCAGAATGTTTTCATAACAGAATTATTTTGCCAATTGACTTAGAAGTCCCCTTAGAGCATGGTTCCCAAACCCTGGACCTTGCTCCGCTGACCTTTGAAGCATTCATTTTATCCCGGAAACTTCTTTGCTTTTGGTCCAGTCCAATTGGGCTGCCCTTCCATGTATTGAGTGTTGTACTTCCCTTCACCTAAAGCAGTTCTTATCTACTAATTAATCAGTAAGAAACCCTCTCCATCCCTCCCTCCCTCCCCCAGTCGTAACCACAAAAGTATGTGTTCTTCTCAGTTTTTACTATTTCTCAAGATCTTATAATAGTGGTCTTATACAATATTTGTTCTTTTGCCTCTGACTAATTTCGCTCAGCATAATGCCTTCCAGGTTCCTCCATGTTATGAAATGTTTCACAGATTCGTCACTGTTCTTTATCAATGCGTAGTATTCCATCGTGTGAATATAGCACAGTTTATTTACCCATTCATCCGTTGATGGACACCTTGGTTGCTTCCAGCTTTTTGCTATGGTAAACAGAGCTGCAATAAACATGGGTGTGCATATATCTGTTTGTGTGAAGGCTCTTGTTTCTCTAGGGTATATTCCGAGGAGTGGGATTTCTGGGTTGTATGGTAGTTCTGTTTCTAACTGTTTAAGATAACGCCAGATAGATTTCCAAAGTGGTTGTACCATTTGACATTCCCACCAGCAGTGTATAAGAGTTCCAGTCTCTCCGCAGCCTCTCCAACATTTATTATTTTGTGTTTTTTGGATTAATGCCAGCCTTGTTGGAGTGAGATGGAATCTCATCGTAGTTTTAATTTGCATTTCTCTAATGGCTAATGATCGAGAACATATTCTCATGTGTCTGTTAGCTGCCTGAATATCTTCTTTAGTGAAGTGTGTGTTCATTTCCTTTGCCCACTTCTTGATTGGGTTGTTTGTCTTTTTGTGGTTGAGTTTTCACAGAATCATATAGATTTTAGAGATCAGGCGCTGGTCGGAGATGTCATAGCTGAAAATTCTTTCCCAGTCTGTAGGTGGTCTTTTTACTCTTTTGGTGAAGTGTTTAGATGAGCATAGGTGTTTGATTTTTAGGAGCTCCCAGTTATCGGGTTTCTCTTCGCCATTTTTGGTAATGTTTTGTATTCTGTTTATGCCTTGTATTAGGGCTCCTAGGGTTGTCCCTATGTTTTCTTCCATGATCTTTATCGTTTTAGTCTTTATGTTTAGGTCTTTGATTCACTTGGAGTTAGTTTTCTGCTTGGTGTGAGGTATGGGTCCTGTTTCATTTTTTTGCAAATGGATATCCAATTATGCCAGCACAATTTGTTAAAAAGACTATCTTTTCCCCAATTAACTGATACTGGGCCTTTGTCAAAT
Organism: Loxodonta africana; assembly: GCF_030014295.1. Lineage (NCBI taxonomy): Eukaryota > Metazoa > Chordata > Mammalia > Proboscidea > Elephantidae > Loxodonta > Loxodonta africana. The sequence continues at coordinate 105,927 of NW_026975108.1, forward strand.
ATCAGGTGCTCATATGTTGTTGGATTTATATCTGGGTTCTCAATTCTGTTCCACTGGTCTATGTGCCTGTTGTTGTACCAATACCAGGCTGTTTTGACTACTGTGGCTGTATAATAGGTTCTGAAATCAGGTACAGTGAGGCCTCACACTTTCTTCTTCTTTTTCAGTAATGCTTTGCTTATCCAAGGCTTCTTTCCCTTCCATATGAAGTTGGTGATTTCTCTATCACATTAAAAAATGACATTGGAATTTGGATAGGAAGTGCACTGTATGTATAGATGGCTTTTGGTAAAGTAGACATTTTTGCTATGTTAAGTCTTCCTATCCATGAGCAAGGCATGTTTTTTTACTTAAGTAGGTCCTTTTTAATTTCTTGTAGTAGAGCTTTGTAGTTTTCTTTGTATAGGTCTTTTACATCCTTGGTAAGATTTATTCCTAAGTATTTTATCTTCTTGGGGGCTACTGTGAATGGTATTGATTTGGTGATTTCCTCTTCGATGTTCTTTTTGTTGATGTAGAGGAATCCAAGTGATTTTTGTATGTTTATCTTATAACCTGAGACTCTGCCAAACTCTTCTATTAGTTTCAGTAGTTTTCTGGAAGATTCCTTAGGGTTTTCTGTGTAGAAGATCATGTCATCTGCAAATAGAGATAATTTTACTTCCTCCTTGCCAATCTGGATGTCCTTTATTTCTTTGTCTAGCCTAATTGCCCTGGCTAGGACTTCTAGCACGATGTTGAATAAGAGCGGTGATAAAGGGCATCCTTGTCCGGTTCCCGTTCTCAAGGGAAATGTTTTTAGGCTCTCTCCACTTAGAATGATGTTGGCTGTTGGCTTTGCATAGATGCCCTTTATTATGCTGAGGAATTTTCCTTCAATTCCTACTTTGGTGAGAGTTTTTATCATGAATGGGTGTTGGACTTTGTCAAATGCCTTTTTTGCATCAATTCATAAGATCATGTGGTTTTTGTCTTTTGTTTTATTTATGTGATGGATTACATTAATGGTTTTTCTGATATTAAACCAGCCTTGCATAAAAAAAAAAAAACCTGGTATAAATCCGACTTGATCGTGGTGAATTATTTTTTTGATATGTTGTTGAATTCTATTGGCTAGAATTTTGTTGAGGATTTTTGCATCTATGTTCATGAGGGATATAGGTCTGTAATTTTCTTTTTTTGTAATGTCTTTACCTGGTTTTGGTATCAGGGAGATGGTGGCTTCAGAGAATGAGTTGGGTAGTATTCCGTCATTTTCTATGCTTTGAAATACCTTTAGTAGTAGTGGTGTTAACTCTTCTCTGAAAGTTTGGTAGAACTCTGCAGGGAAGCCGTCTGGGCCAGGGCTTTTTGTTTTTGGGAGTTTTTTGATTACCGTTTCAATCTCTTTTTTTTTTTATTGAAGTTTTTTGATTACCGTTTCAATCTCTTTTTTTGTTATGGGTCTATTTAGTTGTTCTACTTCTGAATGTGTTAATTTAGGTAGGTAGTGTTTTTCCAGGAATTCATCCATTTCTTCGAGGTTTGCAAATTTCTTAGAGTACAGTTTTTCATAATAATCTGATATGATTCTTTTAATTTCAGTTGCTTCTGTTGTGATGTGATCCTTCTCGTTTCTTATTCGGGTTATTTGTTTCCTTTCCTGTATTACTTTAGTCAGTCTAGCCAATGGTTTATCAATTTTGTTAATTTTTTCAAAGAACCAGCTTTTGGCTTTAATTCTTTGAATTGTTTTTCTGTTCTCTAATTCATTTAGTTCAGCTCTAATTTTTATTATTTGTTTTCTTCTGGTGCTTGATGGATTCTTTTGTTGCTCACTTTCTATTTGTTCAAGTTGTAGGGACAGTTCTCTGATTTTGGCTCTTTCTTCTTTTTGTATGTGAGCATTTCTTGATATAAATTGGCCTCTGAGCACTGCTTTTGCTGTGTCCCAGAGGTTTTGATAGAAGTATTTTCATTCTCGTTGCTTTCTATGAATTTCCTTATTCCCTCCTTGATGTCTTCTATCACCCAGTCTTTTTTCAGGAGGGTATTGTTCATTTTCCAAGTATTTGATTTCTTTTCCCAGTTTTTCTGTTATTGATTTCTAGTTTTATTGCCTTGTGGTCTGAGAAGATGCTTTGTAATATTTCGATGTTTTGGACTCTGCAAACGTTTGTTTTATGACCTAATATGTGGTCTATTCTAGAGAATGTTCCATGTGCGCCAGAAAAAAAAGTATACTTTGCAGCAGTTGGGTGGAGAGTTCTGTATAAGTCAATGAGGTCAAGTTGGTTGATTGTTGTAATTAGGTGTTCCGTGTCTCTATTGAGCTTCTTACTGGATGTCCTGTCCTTCTCCGAAAGTGGTGTGTTGAAGTCTCCTACTATAATTGTGGAGGTGTCTATCTCAGTTTCCAGTTCTGTTAAAATTTGATCTATGTATCTTGCAGCCCTGTCATTGGGTACATAAATATTTAATATGGTTATGTCTTCCTGGTCAATTGTCCCTTTTATCATTATGTAGTGTCCTTCTTTATCCTTTGTGGTGAATTTAAGTCTAAAGTCTATTTTGTCAGAAATTAATATTGCTACTCCTCTTCTTTTTTGCTTGTTGTTTGCTTGATATATTTTTTTCCATCCTTTGAGTTTTAGTTTGTTTGTGTCTCTAAGTCTAAGGTGTGTCTCTTGTAGGCAGCATATAGATGGATCGTGTTTCTTTATCCAGTCCGAGACTCTCTGTCTCTTTATTGGTGCATTTAGTCCATTTACATTCAGCGTAATTATAGATAAATAAGTGTTTAGTGTTGTCATTTTGATGCCTTTTTATGTGTGTTGTTGACAATTTCATTCTTCCACATACTTTTTTGTGCTGAGACGTTTTTCTTAGTAAATTGTGAGATCCTCATTTTCGTAGTGTTTGACTTTATGTTTGTTGAGTCGTTACTTTTTTCTTGGCTTTTATCTTGAGTTATGGAGTTGTTATACCTCTTTGTGGTTACCTTAATATTTACCCGTATTTTTCTAAGTAAAAACCTAACTTGTATTGTTCCATATCGCCTTGTATCACTCTCCATATGGCAGTTCTATGCCACCTGTATTTAGTCCCTCTTTTTGATTATTGTGATCTTTTACATTTTGACTTCAGTGATTCCCTGTTATGAGCATTTTTTTTTTAATTAATCTTAATTTGTTTTTGTGATTTCCCTATTTGAGTTGATATCAGGATGTTCTGTTTTGTGACCTCGTGTTGTGCTGGTATCTGATATTATTGGTTTTCTGACCAAACAATATCCTTTAGTATTTCTTGTAGCTTTGGTTTGGTTTTTGCAAATTCTCTAAACTTGTGTTTATCTGTAAATATCTTAATTTCGCCTTCATATTTCAGAGAGAGTTTGGCTGGATATATGATCCTTGGCTGGCAGTTTTTGTCCTTCAGTGCTCTGTATATGTCGTCCCATTCCCTTCTTGCCTGCATGGTTTCTGCTGAGTAGTCTGAACTTATTCTTATTGATTCTCCCTTGAAGGTGACCTTTCTTTTCTCCCTAGCTGCTTTTAAATTTTTCTGTTTATGTTTGGTTTTGGCGAGTTTGATGATAATATGTCTTGGTGTTTTCCTTTTTGGATCAGTCTTAAATGGGGTTCGATGAGCATCTTGGATAGATATCCTTTCGTCTTTCATGAAGTCAGGGAAGTTTTCTGTCAGCAGATCTTCAACTATTTTCTCTGTGTTTTCTGTCCTCCCTCCCTGTTCTGGGACTCCAATCACACACAAGTTATCCTTCTTTATAGAGTCCCACATGATTCTTAGGGTTTCTTCATTTTTTTTAATTCTTTTACCTGTTTTTTTTTTTCCAGCTATGTTGGTGTTAATTCCCTGGTCCTCCAGATGTCCCAGTCTGCATTCTAATTGCTCGAGTCTGCTCCTCTGACTTCCTATTGTGTTGTCTAATTCTGTAATTTTATTGTTAATCTTTTGGATTTCTACATGCTGTCTCTCTAAGGATTCTTGCAACTTGTGAATTTTTCCACTATGTTCTTGAATAAATGTCTTTCTTTACTCTCTGGTTCTTTTTAAGATTTTTTATTGTATTCATGTACTGAAGTTTCACTACATTATATCTTGATTCAGATTTATTTTTACTTTACCCTCTTGGGATATCTTTGCCTTCCCTAATCTAAGGATTTATATGTTTCATTGTTTTTAGTCACTAGTTCCCCAAATGTTTTTTCCTATATTTTTGAAGGGATAGAATTCCTCCACGTTTTGTGAATATATGTACATCATATTTACAATCACGTTTTTAAAATGGTTTTGCCCACGAGGTAGCTAATATTTTCCTAAATTAAAGAAGTGGGGAAAACAGCACAATACAGAAGTAAGGAATGCCACATCAGATCAGTTATTTGATGCCATGTCTTATGACTGCCAATGTAACATATTGTTTTTTATCCATGTCTCCCTGTTTATGTGCTAGTATCCTGTCCTGTGAACTCATTTCAAGGGCTGTGTGCCTGACCCGGAAGCAGCTTTAAGCATTTTCCCCAGGTCTAAATAGAAGAGGATGTTTTTTCTTCTGTAAAAAGAAATCCAAATAGGTTTTTTTTTTTTGTCCCTTTTATTTTTATTTTATCCATTGAAAGAAAAATAAATATTTATTTGTAGTCTATTTACAAAACTTTTAACCTGTCTTTATTTTTAATTTTCCCCCATAATTTTGTGATATGGGCACTAGCATTTATTACATTATACACAAAAAGAAAGGACAAGGAGAAAAAAATCTGATGATAGTTTCAGAGAAGAAACAAAAGTGGGAGAAACAAGCCTTAAATCTGGACCATGACCATACATGGGAGGTAAAACTTTTATTCACCACCTTCACTGGGTGACACCTAAAATATTTCAGGATTTGTGTCAGGATTAAATTGTAGTTTATACTTCACACAACCTCTTAAGGTTGATATCACCACTGACATTTTATAGATGATAAAATTGATATGAGGGATTTTAAGTAGTTTTCCCTAAATGTCCAGCTAAATTATGTATATATATAAAACCTTTTAAAATACATACCCTGTAAACCAAACCCATTACCATAGAGTTGATTCCAACTCACAGCTACCCTATATTATCTCTCAACTATTTGGAACTGGTGAATCTAAAGGGTGGTACACTTTTTAATGACATAGAACAGAAAGAGAGAGAGAAAGGAAAGAAGTAAAGGAAGGGAGGGAGGGAGGAAGAGAAAGAGAGAGGGAGGAAGGAAGGAAGGTAGGAAGAAAGAAACGAAAGTTATTAAAATAGAAATTCTCTGTATATAGTACAGGATCAAAAATATATATAAAAGAATTTTTATTCCCAGATGAAATTGTTTTAGTGTTAAAAATTTATTGATTTTAACAAATTCTTGTGTTTATATTTCATCATATGTCCTGGCTCTAACATATTCTCATTCAACAGTGAGTTATTCTAAAACAACCAAAATCTAATGAATGATAGAAGGAGAATGCGTATATTTACTTAAGAGTCTTAACTAAATATACGCATTCTTCTCTTTAAGTATAACTTCTCCGTAAAACAGCCTTTCAGGAAAAGAGATTGAAAAGAGGTCAGCATTGCTCTCCTTTGAGTGCTTACACCCGAAATTTACTAAGAAAATCACCCTCATAGAAAATTTCTTTCAATGACGTCACACATTTATTATGACGTTTCAGGGGAATGAGGTCATTTCTAAGTTCCAAAGGAACAAATTCATTGGAATTCAATGCATGTGGAATTAAAGAAAAATAACTTCTTAAAAAATGGGGGGGGCGGAGCCAAGATGGCGGACTAGGCAGACGTTACCTCGGATCCCTCTTACAACAAAGACACGGAAAAACAAGTGAATCGATCACATACATAACAATCTACGAACCCTGAACAACAAACACAGATTTAGAGACGGAGAAGGAACTAATACAGGGAAGCAGCGATAGTTTCCAGAGCCTGGAGCCAGCGTACCAGTCAGGTACGGCACAAGCACAGAGACCTGCTCCACCCCCCTGAACTAACCCCGGGAGGGGGACCAGCCGGATCCACGGGCGGCGTGGGACACAGCCGGTAGGAGAAGTCCCCGGGAGGCAGTGACCGATCTTGGAGCAGAAAGAGCAGCATCCGAGCCGGGGAACCGTCCCGCAGGGATTTGGACTGCTCGCAGGTACGCCATAAACACGGAGAGTTGCTCCACCCCCTGAACTAACCCCGGGAAGGGGACCAGCCGGGTCGCGCGGGCGGCATGGGACGCAGCCGGTAGGAGAAGTCCCCGGGAGGCAGCGACTGGTATTGGAGTGGGGAGAACAGCGTTCCAGCCGGGACACTTGGTCGCGGCACAAGCACGGGGAGCTACTCCACCCATCTGAACTAACCCCGGGAGGGGGCCCACCTGGTTCACGGGGGCGGCACGGCCACGCGGCTGGAGGGACGAGAAGTCCCCGGGAGGCAGCGACTGATTTTGGAGTTGAGAGTGCACCGTCCCAGTAGGGGAGCCTTGATGCTGGGCGTGGGGCTGGAAGCGGAGGATCTGACTGTGACTCCAGCGGGCCAGACCCCCTGGGGGCAATCTCCACACAGCCAGCACACATAGGCGACGCGCCCGCGGGAATCTCAGATATAACAGTCATTCCAAGCAAGACAAGCAACTCTGGCTATATTCTGAGGTGCTACTCTCCTATCTCTCTGTTCCCTCCCCCACCCTCCCCAGGCGGCTTCATTAACATCTGAATAGCCTGAGCCAGAGGGAGAACTCTGATAGGGACCTGACTGCAGTTTTTTTTTAGCGGATTTTCTGGAAAAACTAGTTTCCCAGTGATGGCTCGGAGACAACAATCCATATCAAACCACTTAAAGAAGCAGACCGTGACAGCTTCTCCAACCCCCCAAACAAAAGAATCAAAATCTTTCCCAAATGAAGATACAATTTTGGAATTATCAGATACAGAATATAAAAAACTAATTTACAGAATGCTTAATGATACCACAAATGAAATTAGGATATCTGCAGAAAAAGCCAAGGAACACACTGATAAAACTGTTGAAGAACTCAAAAAGATTATTCAAGAACATACTGGAAAAATTAATAAGTTGCAAGAATCCATAGAGAGACAACATGTAGAAATCCAAAAGATTAACAATAAAATAACAGAATTAGACAACACACTAGGAAGTCAGAGGAGCAGACTCGAGCAATTAGAATGCAGACTGGGACATCTGGAGGACCAGGGAATCAACACCAACATAGCTGAAAAAAAATCAGATAAAAGAATTAAAAAAAATGAAGAAACCCTAAGAATTATGTGGGACTCTATCAAGAAGGATAACCTGCGGATGATTGGAGTCCCAGAACAGGGAGGGGGGACAGAAAACACAGAGAAAATAGTTGAAGAACTTCTGACAGAAAACTTCCCTGACATCATGAAAGACGAAAGGATATCTATCCAAGATGCTCATCGAACCCCATTTAAGACTGATCCAAAAAGAAAAACACCAAGACATATTATCATCAAACTCACCAAAACCAAAGATAAACAGAAAATTTTAAAAGCAGCCAGGGAGAAAAGAAAGGTTTCCTTCAAGGGAGAATCAATAAGAATATGTTCAGACTACTCAGCAGAAACCATGCAGGCAAGAAGGGAATGGGACGACATATACAGAGCACTGAAGGAGAAAAACTGCCAGCCAAGGATCATATATCCAGCAAAACTCTCTCTGAAATATGAAGGCGAAATTAAGATATTTACAGACAAACACAAGTTTAGAGAATTTGCAAAAACCAAACCAAAGCTACAAGAAATACTAAAGGATATTGTTTGGTCACAGAACCAATAATATCAGATATCAGCACAACACAAGGTCACAAAACAGCACGTCCTGATATCAACTCAAATAGGGAAATCACAAAAACAAACAAATTAAGATTAATTAAAAAAAAAAAAAACACATAACAGGGAATCACGGAAGTCAATAGGTAAAAGATCACAATAATCAAAAAGAGGGACTAAATACAGGAGGCATTGAACTGCCATATGGAGAGTGATACAAGGCGATATAGAACAATACAAGTTAGGTTTTTACTTAGAAAAATAGGGGTATATAATGAGGTAACCACAAAAAGGCATAACAACTCTATAACTCAAGACAAAAACCAAGAAAAACGTAACGACTCAACTAACATAAAGTCAAACACTATGAAAATGAGGATCTCACAATTTACTAAGAAAAACGCCTCAGCACAAAAAAGTGTGTGGAAAAATGAAATTGTCAACAACACACATAAAAAGGCATCAAAATGACAGCACTAAAAACTTATTTATCTATAATTACCCTGAATGTAAATGGACTAAATGCACCAATAAAGAGACAGAGAGTCACAGACTGGATAAAGAAACACGATCCATCTATATGCTGCCTACAAGAGACACACCTTAGACTTAGAGACACAAACAAACTAAAACTCAAAGGATGGAAAAAAGTATATCAAGCAAACAATAAGCAAAAAAGAAGAGGAGTAGCAATATTAATTTCTGACAAAATAGACTTTAGACTTAAATCCACCACAAAGGATAAAGAAGGACACTATATAATGATAAAAGGGACAATTGATCAGGAAGACATAACCATATTAAATATTTACGCACCCAATGACAGGGCTGCAAGATACATAAATCAAATTTTAACAGAACTGAAAAGCGAGATAGATACCTCCACAATTATAGTAGGAGACTTCAACACACCCCTTTCGGAGAAGGACAGGACATCCAGTAAGAAGCTCAACAGAGACACGGAAGATCTAATTACAACAATCAACCAACTTGACCTCATTGACTTATACAGAACTCTCCACCCAACTGCTGCAAAATATACTTTTTTTTCCAGCGCACATGGAACATTCTCTAGAATAGACCACATATTAGGTCATAAAACAAACCTTTGCAGAGTCCAAAACATCGAAATATTACAAAGCATCTTCTCAGACCACAAGGCAATAAAACTAGAGATCAATAACAGAAAAACTAGGGAAAAGAAATCAAATATTTGGAAAATGAACAATACCCTCCTGAAAAAAGACTGGGTTATAGAAGACATCAAGGAGGGAATAAGGAAATTCATAGAAAGCAACGAGAATGAAAATACTTCCTATCAAAACCTCTGGGACACAGCAAAAGCAGTGCTCAGAGGCCAATTTATATCAATAAATGCACACATACAAAAAGAAGAAAGAGCCAAAATCAGAGAACTGTCCCTACAACTTGAACAAATAGAAAGTGAGCAACAAAAGAATCCATCAGGCACCAGAAGAAAACAAATAATAAAAATTAGAGCTGAACTAAATGAATTAGAGAACAGAAAAACAATCGAAAGAATTAACAAAGCCAAAAGCTGGTTCTTTGAAAAAATTAACAAAATTGATAAACCATTGGCTAGACTGACTAAAGAAATACAGGAAAGGAAACAAATAACCCGAATAAGAAATGAGAAGGACCACATCACAACAGAACCAAATGAAATTAAAAGAATCATTTCAGATTATTATGAAAAATTGTACTCTAACAAATTTGAAAACCTAGAAGAAATGGATGAATTCCTGGAAAAACACTACCTACCTAAACTAACACATTCAGAAGTAGAACAACTAAATAGACCCATAACAAAAAAAGAGATTGAAACAGTAATCAAAAAACTCCCAACAAAAAAGAGTTCTGGCCCGGACGGCTTCACTGCAGAGTTCTACCAAATTTTCAGAGAAGAGTTAACACCACTACTACTAAAGGTATTCCAAAGCATAGAAAATGACGGAATACTACCCAACTCATTCTATGAAGCCACCATCTCCCTGATACCAAAACCAGGTAAAGACATTACAAAAAAAGAAAATTATAGACCTATATCCCTCATGAACATTGATGCAAAAATCCTCAACAAAATTCTAGCCAATAGAATCCAACAACACATCAAAAAAATAATTCACCCTGATCAAGTGGGATTTATACCAGGTATGCAAGGCTGGTTTAATATCAGAAAAACCATTAATGTAATCCATCACATAAATAAAACAAAAGACAAAAACCACATGATCTTATCAATTGATGCAAAAAAGGCATTTGACAAAGTCCAACACCCATTCATGATAAAAACTCTTACCAAAATAGGAATTGAAGGAAAATTCCTCAACATAATAAAGGGCATCTATGCAAAGCCAACAGCCAATATCACTCTAAATGGAGAGAACCTGAAAGCATTTCCCTTGAGAACGGGAACCAGACAAGGATGCCCTTTATCACCGCTCTTATTCAACATCGTGTTGGAAGTCTTAGCCAGGGCAATCAGGCTAGACAAAGAAATAAAAGGTATCCGGATTGGCAAGGAAGAAGTAAAGTTATCACTATTTGCAGATGACATGATTATATACACAGAAAACCCTAAGGAATCCTCCAGAAAACTACTGAAACTAATAGAAGAGTTTGGCAGAGTCTCAGGTTATAAAATAAACATACAAAAATCACTTGGATTCCTCTACGTCAACAAAAAGAACACCGAAGAGGAATTAACCAAATCAATACCATTCACAGTAGCCCCCAAGAAGATAAGATACTTAGGAATAAATCTTACCAAGGATGTAAAAGACCTATACAAAGAAAACTACAAAGCTCTACTACAAGAAATTCAAAAGGACATACTTAAGTGGAAAAACATACCTTGCTCATGGATAGGAAGACTTAACATAGTAAAAATGTCTATTCTACCAAAAGCCATCTATACATTTAACGCACTTCCGATCCAAATTCCAATGTCATATTTTAAGGGGATAGAGAAACAAATCACCAATTTCATATGGAAGGGAAAGAAGCCCCGGATAAGCAAAGCACTACTGAAAAAGAAGAAGAAAGTGGGAGGCCTCACCTTACCTGACTTCAGAACCTATTATACAGCCACAGTAGTCAAAACAGCCTGGTATTGGTACAACAACAGACACATAGACCAATGGAACAGAATTGAGAACCCAGACATAGATCCATCCACGTATGAGCAGCTGATATTTGACAAAGGACCAGTGTCAATTAACTGGGGAAAAGACAGCCTTTTTAACAAATGGTGCTGGCATAACTGGATATCCATTTGCAAAAAAATGAAACAGGACCCATACCTCACACCATGCACAAAAACTAACTCCAAGTGGATCAAAGACCTAAACATAAAGACTAAAACGATAAAGATCATGGAAGAAAAAATTGGGACAACCCTAGGAGCCCTAATACAAGGTATAAACAGAATACAAAACATTACCAAAAATGATGAAGAGAAACCCGATAACTGGGAGCTCCTAAAAATCAAACACCTATGCTCATCTAAAGACTTCACCAAAAGAGTAAAAAGACCACCTACAGATTGGGAAAGAATTTTCAGCTATGACATCTCCGACCAGCGCCTGATCTCTAAAATCTACATGATTCTGTCAAAACTCAATCACAAAAAGACAAACAACCCAATCAAGAAGTGGGCAAAGGATATGAACACACATTTCTCTAAAGAAGATATTCAGGCAGCCAACAGATACATGAGAAAATGCTCTCGATCATTAGCCATTAGAGAAATGCAAATTAAAACTACGATGAGATTCCATCTCACACCAGCAAGGCTGGCATTAATCCAAAAAACACAAAATAATAAATGTTGGAGAGGCTGCGGAGAGATTGGAACTCTCATACACTGCTGGTGGGAATGTAAAATGGTACAACCACTTTGGAAATCTATCTGGCGTTATCTTAAACAGTTAGAAATAGAACTACCATACAAGCCAGAAATCCCACTCCTAGGAATATACCCTAGAGATACAAGAGCCTTCATACAAACAGATATATGCACACCCATGTTTATTGCAGCTCTGTTTACAATAGCAAAAAGTTGGAAGCAACCAAGGTGTCCATCAACGGATGAATGGGTAAATAAATTGTGGTATATTCACACAATGGAATACTACGCATCGATAAAGAACAGTGACGAATCTCTGAAACATTTCATAACATGGAGGAACCTGGAAGGCATTATGCTGAGTGAAATTAGTCAGAGGCAAAAGGACAAATATTGTATAAGACCACTATTATAAGATCTTGAGAAATAGTAAACCTGAGAAGAACACATACTTTTGTGGTTACGAGAGGGGGAGGGAGGGAGGGTGGGAGAGGGTTTTTTTATTGATTAATCAGTAGATAAGAACTGCTTTAGGTGAAGGGAAAGACAACACTCAATACATGGAAGGTCAGCTCAATTGGACTGGACCAAAAGCAAAGAAGTTTCCGGGATAAAATGAATGCTTCAAAGGTCAGCGGAGCAAGTGCGGGGGTCTGGGGAGCATGGTTTGCGGGGACTTCTAAGTCAATTGGCAAAATAATTCTATTATGAAATCATTCTGCATCCCACTTTGAAATGTGGCGTCTGGGGTCTTAAATGCTAACAAGCAGCCATCTAAGATGCAGCAATTGGTCTCAACCCACCTGGAGCAAAGGAAAATGAAGAACACCAAGCCCACATGACAACTAAGAGCCCAAGAGACAGAAAGGGCCACATGAACCAGAGACCTACATCATCCTGAGACCAGAAGAACTAGTTGGTGCCCGGCCACAATTGATGACTGCCCTGACAGGGAGCTCAGCAGAGGACCCCTGAGGGAGCAGGAGATCAGTGGGATGCAGACCCCAAATTCTCATAAAAAGACCAAACTTAATGGTCTGACTGAGACTGGAGGAATCCCGGCGGCCATGCTCCCCAGACCTTCAGTTGACACAGGACAGGAACCATCCCCGAAGACAACTCATCAGAAATGAAAGGGACTGGTCAGCGGGTGGGAGAGAGATGCTGATGAAGAGTGAGCTAATTATATCAGGTGGACACTTGAGATTGTGTTGGCAACTCTTGTCTGGAGGGGGGATGGGAGGATAGAGAGAGAGGGAAGCCGGCAAAATTGTCAAGAAAGGAGAGACTGAAAGGGCTGACTCAAGACGGGGAGAGTAAGTGGGAGTAGGGAGTGAGATGTATGTAAACTTATATGTGACAGACTGATTGGATTTGTAAACGTTCACTTGAAGCTTAATAAAAGTTATTATAAAAAAAAAAAAAAATGAACTACCATAAACAGTGCCACTTTACAATGGAGACTTTGTCTTCCACAGCAGTGCCCCCAAAGGGTGGTGGGTCTCTGGGGAAGAAGAAAGAAAGCATGGGGTCTGCAGAGGTGGAGGATGTGGTGATGGAGAGGCCTCCAGCGGTCCCTATGACCAAAGCTTTGGGGTCACAGGTGAGCATAAGGACCCTGAAAGCTCTACTAAATCTACTCTCTATTCTCAGAGGTCTCTATCCAAGAGGAAAATGCCCAGGAGTCAACAATACCCCAAGCAAAAAGCCCAAGTTCCAGGCCCAGGAAGATTCCAAAAACCATCAGAGAGCTCTTTTCCTTCATTTTCCACCAAGCAAACCTCTCACTCCTCCAGCTAGGGGGCTGCCCCAGGAAAGCGATGGGTCATGTGCGCATATTTCACCAAGGTGCACACAGTCAAGGGGGTGGCGGTCGCCTGGCAGACCAAAACCTCCTTTGCCCCGTGGGCAAGATGCCCCAGGTCTTTGAGGCCAAGCTCTCTGAGGAGAGCACGATCAGCTCTGCCCCTACACTGGCCAATACTCAGTCCCTGGTCAGTACCCTGGAGCCCTGGCAGGACGGGACCCAGACCTGTACTCCGGACACCACCGACCAAGGGGAGGAGCATGGGGAGAACCCCGCGCAACCACCCCGGAGTGGCTGGTGAACCGTGAGCACGGCTTCCGCTGCGTGGTCCGCTGCCCCGTGTTCGAGTCCCGGGAGGCCCTGGTTGCGCACGCGGCGCGTGGTGTGACTCAGGGCTTTAGCTACCGGGTCTTCTTTGAAGAGCTGCTGGAGAGGTGGCTGCCACGCTCAGTCCAGTGCAGGCGCCAACGCTGCCACCAGCTGGCCAGGCGTTACCTGATGGCCTACAAGAAGAGGGAGGTGAGGGAGAAGAGAGCAGTCTGCAGGCACCTGTAGGAGCAGCTGGAGAAGCAGAGAGAAGAACTGAAGAGGCTGAGGCACCAGCTGGACAGGCTGCAGAGGCAGGCCAGGCTGCAGAAGGCACAGCACCAAGGCCAGAGGGGGAAGCACCTAAAGACCTGCTAGTACCCTGGGACTAGGAGGAGCAGGGCCTTTGGGCTGGAAACGTGGGCCCTTCAGGAGAGACCTCCATTCAGGGTCGTTTAACCCAGCTTCCCTGGAAGATCCTAGCCTCCTTCCCGTGTGCCCACCAGCCTTCAACCCCAAGGGCACAAAGAGCTCCAGCCCTAAGCGGGATCTGGATGGAAGAAGCCCCAGATAGCTGAACACAGACACCAGGTCCCCTCAGAGGCTCCCCTGGCCCAGGAGAGGACAGGACAGGCCTCATCTTGATGGTGAGGTCTTGGGACCCTAAGGATGAGCACAGCGTAAGTAGGGAAAGGGGAATGGGATTTCAGTGGGACTTGGGAGGCTAAGGGGGACCCTGTTGAGGTGTGATGGTGAAGGGGGTATCACTGAGTTCTTTGGAGAAGGAATCAGAGAGATGGCAGGGTGTCAGGAAACCTGCCTGCAGGTGAGCAGTGGGCATAAAGCCCTAAACGAAGGACTCTGGGTCCCTTCCCAGCAGCATACAGGCAGAGAAAGAGGTAGGGCTTGGCAGAAGGAGAGGAGGGCCCAGTGAAGGAAAATGAATTCACCCCAGCCATGTCTTCTGGTCTCCTAGGGTGAATTTGGGGTTATGATTAGGATGCATTGTTGTTGCCTCATTAGGGGAATGTAACTGGGAGGTGGTGTAGAAAAATCCCCCTGGGTGTTAACCATTTCTGGATAAGAGTTGATCCAGCGCTTGCAGGGTATTTCTTGTAGAGTATGTCCTCGGGTAAGGGGCAGAGCTTTGGAACTTTTTCTTCTCCTTTAAATAAAGCTGTACATTCCGGTTCTTGACACGTCAATAAATCTTGTTAATTTTTTTTCCCCCCCTGTGGTCAAATCTTACCTGTCCCGAGGTCAAAGAACTGGAAGAAAAAGGCCATCTGAGATCAAAGAAGCAAAAGAGAGGAGAGGCTTCTGAACCTGGGGAGAACAGCGAGAACACAGGTGACCAGAGGTATGGATGGGAAGAGGCAAATTCAGGCCCAGACTCAACAGTGGACAAAAAAGACCAAGTCTCAGTCACAACATCAAATCCCAGGTGTGGGGAAACCCTGGACATGACAGGGATGTATCCATCTCTCTGGGCAATGAGACCGCAGAGGGCAGAGGAAAGGAGGGCAGGGTCTCTAGGATGGACACCTCCGTCCACAGTCTGTCCTGTGTGTATGCCTCAGAGTGACAGAGACAGCTCCTGTGAGGGAGAGGGTCACAGGCAGAGAAGAGCCAAGGTGTTCAGGCCAGGTAAATTCTGCAGTCTCCTAAGGATCCAAACCGAAAAATCAGAGATTCTCAGAGGTATCAGGGTGGGAGGGGTTGGCATTCCCAGGCTGGGGAGAGGCTGGCTGGGGAGGTGCTGCTTTCTGAAATCTTTTGATCAACGTCTTTCTTCTTAAAAGCTACCTTCCCAGTTGATGTCCTCTTTTATGCTCTAGGCTCAGACCTGAAAAGGGCCTCGAATGCACAAAGGCGGGTTATACAGTGGGTCAAGGCAGGGAGGAGGTGGTACCAGCACATCCAGGAAAGAGAATTTTCTGGAGCGCCATGAGTTACCTAGTGAATCGCACATGGTGTCCAGCCTTCTACATTTAGCTGTAGACATGTGCTTGCAAACGTGTTTGGGGGTTAATTCTACTGAGTTCCCAAAATTATTTTTGGTCATTTCCAGTTATAGAGACCAGAAGAGCTCACTGGTTCCAAGAACAAGAAGAAATGCACTGGATCTGATTATTACCGTCTGTGGTGTGCTCTCCTTCCAGTGATTAAAATCTTTTGTCTGTCATTATAGAAAATTTTCACCTATTTAAAATATCTAATGAAACACATTAAAATATACATGTATCTATGATGTTTATCAACTTCCAAAGTTCTGAAATTGTTTTTTATTACATTTTCAAGATTACAGATTTGTATGACAAAAAAGTTATGTCAGGGTCCCACCCTCATATGTAATTTGCTCCCACTCCCACAAGGTATCCAATGTTAATAGACACATGTGTGTCTTTCCCTACATTTCTCTGCAGGGAAACATATACACAGTTATAGGTACACAAGTACATCTGCTGGAGTGTTTGCTTTTATGGAGACTTCGTCTCACTCTACCCACATTGTTCTCGCCCCTTCTTTCACTTGACATTCTACCTTGATTCTCTGTAAGTCATTAGATATGGCACTAACACTATATTTTGGGGTCTTTAACTTACATGAATAATTTAAATAGATGGTATCAACTCAGTACACTTTATCTGGACTTATACATGTTGTTGTTAAAAGCTATCAAGTCAGTTCTGAGTCACAGTGACCCTAGGCACCACAGAACAAAACTCGGTCCAGTCATTGCAATCCTAATAATCGTTGCTATATTCGAGCACACTGTTGCAGCCACTGTATCAATCTCATTGAGGGTCTTCCTCTTTTTCCCTGGACCTCTGCTTTACTAAGCATGATGTCCTTTTCCAGGGACTGGTCCCTCTTGATAAGATGTCCAAAGCCATCCTTACTTCTAAGGAATATTCTGGCTTTCTCTGCTCAAGATAGATTTATTTGTCCACACATAACACTACTAATACAGAAGCATTATCATCCATGCTTTTTAAGTCCACTCTTCCTGCATGTTCTAATTCTCCTCCCCCTGTTCCTTCCCACAAGTGAATCCAAGGTAATTCAGGTTAACAATGTAGTAAGTAGTCTCTCCTATCCTTGCTTAAACAAGCACACACAGACATACATGTATCCTCATCTTCTCATTTATACACACACATAAACATCAACAGGTATTCAAGCATATTCAAACAATTGATATTGTTTAACCCAGATGTGCTCATTTTATATACACTTCTCTGCACCTTGATTGTTTCAGTAATACTTCCATAATACTTCATAGAGATTTCTCCCACTCAACTACTACAACTCTTTTTCATTCTAATGACTCCCTGTTTTATTGAGGATGTAGCTTTACCATAAGTTCTCTATCATTCCACCATCAATGGACAAAGTTTGGTCATATTAATAATAACTATCCTTTCTATACTATAGGATTTGTTTCTGTGGAATAGACTCCACAGAGTGAGATTTCCAATTCAAAGAATGTTAAAAGTACACAGCCATGGCCATGTCTTTCCCCTAGAGGCTGCCATAATGCACCTTTCCAGCCACGTCTCAGGGTATCCTTCTCTCCACAGCCCAGCCAGCCGTAGGTTGCGCTGATTTTCCAATTCTGCCAGTTTCACTGGCAGTTTGATATTTTCTTAACTTGGACTATGTTTACTGGGCATGTGGATTTGCTCTGAATGAACTGTTTGAATTCACTGCTCATTGTTCAAGTGCTTAACTTTTATCCTTCTGTGTAAAATGGAAATTGTTATTAAGCCTTGTCCTCTCCATTTCACATGATTTTCCAAATCTATCATTTGTGTATCACATTTTTGCAAGCTTTTTCCCCCAGAACAATCACTTGAGTCAGCACCATTTATTAAATAAATATAATTTTCTTGAAATGCTACCTTTGTAAGTTATTGTGACTTCTTAACAGATTTTCTGTTTCATTGGTCTACTTGTCACCTTCTATGCTATGTAATATCAATTTGTTCTGTTACCCGAAGAGATAGACACCTGTTACTATCCTGCTTTTTCATGTTTTACTTTGGTAAAACCGCCCTGGTTTTGCAGCGATTAAGTGCTCAACTGCTAATCCAAAGAAAGTTTGGCAGGTCGGACCCACCAGGTGGCTCCAAGGGAGAAAGACCTGGTGTTCTGCTCCCATAATGATTACGACCTAGAAAACCCTATGGGGCAGTCAGATGGGATGGCTTTGAGTCCAAAATCGCCTCCAAGTCTCGTAACAACAGGAATATTCCTTGTTATCTATTCTTTGTTATCTACTGTACTATTTGTAGAATATGATCACTGTATACAGTTCAAAACAACTATCTTAATATTCTGGCTAGAAATGCATTCCACTTATATATTAGTTTTAGGGACCTCCATTTAATTGACAAGACGTTCCATTTGAAAATATGGCATATTTTTGCATATATTCAGGTTTCATTTTATGTACTTTAATACATTGTCTTCCCTCATAGAGGTCCTTTGCTGCTCTGGTTAAAACAATGTTTTGCTAAATATTTTACAGTTTTGGACACAGTGTGGTACAGTCAAGTAGTAGGGGAAAGAGAACGGTCTGCCCTTCCCACCCTTGCCAATTTTAGACCCTTATTCTATACTGGAGAGAAACCATTGATTTTGATGCATTTGTCTTTTATGCAGGTATGTAATTATATCATCATTATTTTAAATATCTTTTAATACTTGTACTAGTTATTTAAATTTTCTAGTTCATTCCTTCACCTAAAAACTATGTTGAGTAATACCAAAATTTTTGTCTAGTTCCAAATTTATCAGAATGGGTTTAATATTTTTCCATTTATCTCACACCTGATAAGTTTGGGGATATTTTGTTATGCACCAATAGATAACTAATACTCTGAGCTACTGACCTTTATGGTAATCTACACACAACTTGTTTCTGACAGTTAAGTACTTCCACCTGGCCTCTGTTCAGCTGGGATACCATGATTTACATTGCTACTTGGCAGCCCAGCCTCCACTAAAACCTGAGCCTATAGAGAATTGTTCTTGTTAGCTGTCATCAAGTCATTTCTGACTCATGACCACCCCATGTGGGCATAGTAGAAGTGTTCAATAGGGTTTTCAAGGCTGTGATCCTTTAAAAGCAGATCGTCAGGACTGTCTTCTGAGGTGCTTTTGAGTAGGTTCAAACCACCAAACTTTCAGCTAGTATAGAACACTTAACTGTTTGCGGCGTCCAGGGACCCCCTGCAAAGGTACATATTGGTAAGCTCCATGTTGCTGGTGCTCCCCTCAGCTCTACATTCCTTATTCTTTTAATGAAATGGGTGTCCTTCAGGACCTCCAAGAAATGGTCTTATAGAAGACTAACTCAGACATGCCCACATATTGGAGGCTTTTATTCCCTCTTCCAACACCTGACACAGTAGGTCTGGTATTTCGATTTCATAGAATGTGGGCCGTTGCCTTTTCCAAACTTCCAAAAGCAATCCCACAGCATATTAAACCCATTTCCAGAACCCTTGCTATGGCAATAAATCCTTGTCAACAAACAAAGTCTACATAAGAATTACAGTGTTTCCTTGAATGGACAACATTTTACATGCCCCCATAAAGAAAATGCCTCAAGGGCAAAGTTTAAGAGTAAACCAAGGCATTTCCCATCACTCCTTACCTGAGAGGCTCTTTGTGAGGATTTCCTGACACACATGGCAAAGGACGTAGTAGACACTGCCTTCTTTTTTACCTCTTCCCTCCTAAACAAACAGAGACCTTTGCTAAGATGTCAGGTGTCAATTCCCAACTCCTCTTCTTATCCTGTATGTAAGTTCTGTAATGAGACGAGGACCCAGGCAGTATTTCCCATCTTTCAAAGTTTCGAGGTCCAGTGAAATCCTGTTACAAGTCACTAGATCAGCCCAGGAGCTGGAAGACTGAAATTCCTGGTCCTCTGACAAGTGGGAAGGGCAGGATGGGATTGGGCAGAGCCTCCTTGACCATCACTTGCCCCAAGAGGCTCTGGAGGCTGCTTCATGTTATAAGTCAAAGGCCCTTCCAGCCCAGTCGCATAAGAGCAGCGAAAGACTTTTTCCATTGAAATAAAAGATGGGCTCAGGAGCAGCAGATTTGAGGCCATTCAGCTTCGGTCAGCTTTGCAGCTTCAGGACATCCTGGCCGCTGGTCACCTTCACAGCTGGGCCTTTATACCTTTTCACCTCTCTCTCCCTCCCATTTTTCTCCCAGTACCATGGGCTGTGGCTTCTGCTAGTTTCAATGATTTCAGTGTTTCAGTAGCTCCTCGCCCCGCTCAGAGGAGGCAGCTTTGCAGGGTGTGAGGGACAAACCCATAGTGCTGCTTAGGTGTCCTTCAACAGAAACAGTCCTGAGGTGACAAGCTGTCCTGACTGATCCTGACACCAAGACAGAGAGAAACTCAGTGAAAGGGTCATTGGCTTCTGCAAGTGTCAGCACTCTCAGGGTCATGTCCTGGGGTCATGCCCAATTGCAGGAAAAATGAACTGGCTCTGAACCAGTACACAGGCCCCGGAAGCCTCAGGAGGATTCTGTCTTAGTCTAACCCAGCACTGGGGAAATCCTCATGGGGTGGGAGCAGTGATATTCCTGGGATCTTTATTCAAAAATCTCAGAGCAGTTGATACAGTCTTGGGAGGTGGGAAAAGAGAAAGCTTGGGACCACAGGGTGGCAAAAGAAGGAGCCTCTTATCACTCACTCTCTCTGGGGTCTTGTTCAGGTTTTTTTTTTTTAATGCAACTTGGGCTCCAGGCAGGCACTTATTGCTAAAGTTCTATTTCTCTGTTTTAATTTGTGATATCTAAGTCAAATCTGGAGTCTTGAGCTCATTTTGATAATTCGTCTTTAGTCTGTGCAGACAAGAGTCCGCTCACAGCCATAATGAGAGCAGAGGAAATAAATTCCCTAGCCTAGACCAGGGCTGGCTCTCTTGCTCCTCAAAATAAGAGTACCACACTTGGGGAGCTCTCCTAGGGCAGCACAGGCGGTGAGTCCAGTCTGGGGCCCTGGGAGGGGGACAGAGGTGGGTGCCAGGCAGTATGGCCTCTGTGGCTTCACCTTCTCCTCCGGGAAGTGCATCTCGAAGGCCTCCACATTCGGATCCTGACGCTAACCAGAAGTTCCCACCCTTCTGTGTCCACTGTCTGGACCCAAGTCCCCATATGCCTCCTCTGCCCTCCTATCCCATCATAAGCACTATGATAAGGCTTAGGTATATACCCTGGATCTCGCCCTCTATGGTCTTAGGCTTCCCCTAATTCTATTGGGACCTGCCAGCCTGCTGAGTCTGAGGTCCAGGTGGGGCTGGGTGGGCTGGGACTGTCACAAAAGGCTCCTGAAGCCAGCTCTTTCCTGCTCCCCGCCAGCTTGTGGTAGGGCTGCCCGGGACCTCGCGCCTCCCCCGGGTGCCCCTCTCTGAGCATCCCTGCTGCCCCCTCCCCTAGCTCTTGAGGCGCCTTCTCTTGATGCACAGGTGCAACTGGGCACCTCACCACACTGAACCCGAAGTCGGTTCTCAGCTAGATTATAGACCTGAACCTGAAATGCACAACCTTAAAACCACTAGAACCAATAACTTGTTGTCATCTAATCCATTCCAACTCATAGGGACCATAAAGGGCAGAGTAGAACTGCCCTATAGGGTTTCCAAGGAGCGCCCGGTGGACTTGAACTGCCAACCTTTTAGTTAGCAGCTGTAGCTTTTAACCACTACTCCACCAGGTTTCTTAAAACTGCTAGATAGGTGTGAAATGAAAAAAGAAAAAAAAAGGAAAATAAAAAAAATTTAAGAAAAAGAACAATTACAGAATATATAAAAGAAAAAAATAACAAAACAAAAAAACAACTACAAAAAAATCACATAATATGAGACTGTAACCTCACATTATGGACTCAAGGAGGCTGGGTTGTATCTTTCTTTGCAAATAAGTCTTAGATAAGGGAATTGGTACCAGGAGTAGATACACACTCTCACTTCAGGAAAATGGAAAATCTGGGATTAATTGACCTGGATCAGGTGGAAAACAGTGATAACCACATAATATTTAAAGATGAAATCCTAACAGCCTAAAACATGCAGTGGAAATTTGTCTAAGTAAAGTAGCATCAGAAGAGGCCTTTAATCACTACACAAAATGGGTCAGTAGTTCGAGATCTCCCTACAAAGATGGAATCAACTCGATGGCCAACTGGTTTTGGGTTTGGTAGATCACTTTTAGGCAGGTTCCAGCAAACATGCAAAAAACAGATCATTTCAACCTTGTACACAGTCAATAAAGAAGAGAAAGCTATGAGATGCTCCCCAACTTGTTCCCTAAGGCTACTTTAATATTGATACCAAATTAGAAAAGGAAGGTATAAGAAGAGTTACAGGACAAGCACACTAAGCAACTGAGATGCAAAAACCTACATAAAATGCTGGCAAAGAAATCCAGCAAAGTATAAAGCACGTAATATGCGAGCATCAAGGGGGGTTATTGTCAGCATACAAGCTTGAGTGAACGTTAAAGATTTAATAATTTAATTCACCACATGTGTAGGTTAAGGAAGAAAAGACATAGGTTCACCTCAAGAGACGGTGAAAAGGCAGTGATAAAATCCAACCACACTGAGACATAAGAACTCTGAGCAAACATGGAACAGAAAAGGAGTTCCCGAATATGGAAAACTACAACTCGCATGATAATTCCTGGTGAAATGTGGGACATTCTCTTTAAAATTAATTAGAAATAAAATAAAGATGTTTTCTCTCATTATTTCTATTAAATATTTAACACGGGAGTACAAAAAGAAAAACATATAACTCTTATTATTCATAGATTACAGGAATGTCTCCACAGAAAAATTTAAGAACCATAGAAAATATTAGAATTAATATTAGTTAATCATAAATTTTTTTTTTTTATAAATACAAAGTAAAAAATAAAGTGAATGTCTATGCAGCAGCATCAAGGCAACTCTGTCATAGCTCTCAGTGAAAGCAGAGGACACTGACAGGGAAACAGCAGGATTCAGGTGGGCTAGACCACAGAGGGGAGAGCACTATTTTACACTGGGCTGGATTTATAAGCACAGGTATGTGTGTTAGTTACCTAGTGCTGCTGTAAGAAAAAAAAAATGACAGTTGGGTGGCTTTAAAGAACAGAAATTCATTTTCTCACAGTTCAGGAGGCTACCTGCCTGAATTCAGGGCACGGCTCACGTCTACTTCAGCTTCTAAAAGCTTCCAGCCACCCTTTGTGTTCCTGGTCTTGTAGATGCATCTGCTCCGTTGTCTGTCTTCCTCTGCCACTGAGTGTGTCTGTGTCTATTCTGCTCTTTGTATAACTCAGAAGGGACTAGGTTTAGGACCCAACCTACACTGGTATGGCCTCGTCAATATAATTTTAAAATCCCTTATATCCAAATCAGGTCACATTTACTGGTACAGTGGTTAGGATTTCAACATACCTTTTGGGGTTACACAATTCAGTCCATAATAGTGCCCTCACCAGATACTCTGGACTGAGAATACTAGCATGAGCAGTTGAGAATGGTTCTATTTTTTTTTCTGCATTAGTTGTTTGTAACTTGTCTCAATGGTCACTCATATGAACTTTGGAGCAACTTATTATGAAGACCCTGACCAACCTTTTGTACCCATGTCCATTGTGTGGAAAAACACACAGACTCCCATCACTGAAGCCTTGGGAAATCCATTGATAAGTGTGGGGAATGGAGTTGGGACCAGAATTGTTTCGTGGCCTTGATAACATGGCATAGCTGTTAGATACCCACATGGAGATGTCAGGTAATAATACTAACAGCTAACACTTACTGAGTACATGCACTGGTGCCAGGATTCTTGTAAGGGCTTCTCCTTTCCTAAGATATTTGTTCTGCTTGATAGCCCTGTGAGGAATGTACCATTATAATGCACATTTTATACATGAAGAGGCCGATACAGAGATTTAAGCTGATATTTGAGTATAAGTCTGGACCCAAGAGGAGTTGAAATGGCTGGAGGTGTGAATCTCACATCCTCAGCTACAGACCGATGGCTGTGGACTCACTGAGGCATCTCAGAGAGAGGGTGTCAACACAGAGAGAGGACTAAACACCGAGCGCTAGGGCACCCTGACGCCTACAAGCTGGCCAGGTGAACCACAGCCAATAAAGCTCTCTGAAGGTCAGTGTGGTTCCTGGAAGGTGGTCTGTCCTTTCTCTAGGCCGAATTTCCCACTGCCTCTCCCACCTGCACTGGCTTGTCCCCTTCCTAATGGCAGGGACAGTGTGTAACTTTCACCACTGCCCAAGATCCCAAGGTTACAATAACATTGGTATGGAAAGCAGAATGATGGAGTCAGGAAGCCTGGTGGTCACATGCAACCAGTTGGAAACGGAAAAGAGGAAATAAAGACGGGGAGAAGACCGTGAGCCAGAGGAGTGGGAGAAATGAATATTTCCTGAGTGCTAAGTAAGGCTGGGCGACTGCTAGTGGCATGTAGTTCCTCACTTAAACTTCAGAGGGACACAATGGGTGGAATAGACATTGCTATCCACTTTCATCATGCAAACGTTTTATTATCTTTGATTTTAACAGTAACTTCTTACAAAAACAAATGAGAAAATAGAAAAGAGTATAATAAAAGAATAAAAAAAGAAAACATCTCATCAATTCAGTACTATCATTTTGCCTCAGCAGCTACACATTTTTGTTGTTGATGTAAATATAACACACAACCTTTGCCAAGTGAACGAGTTATAAAGGTGTACACACTATTGACAGGAATTACATTAATAGGCTGTGCAACCCTACCCTTAATCAGTGTGATTTTTCCATAATTGTAAACAGAAACTCAGTTTCCATATGCAATAAAAAAAAATATGCAATAACACCCCTTTATTCCCTCCCTCCTGTCCCTGGGAACCCCTATAAACTTTCGTCTCTATACATTTGCCTGTTTTTGTAAAAGGCATGCTTTTTAATTTGAAAGTTCATGACAAGCTACAAGGGAGAATTCATGTGGAAGCAGAAGTTATTTGCAATACATACATCCTACTACAAACTTGGTTCTAAAATATGCAAAGGATGATTCATAAAGAAAAAAAACAATTCAATAGACAAGTAAATACTTGAGTGCTCTCTAAAAGATTTCTGTATGGCCAACATACATATGGAAAGGGACTACATCAGTTATCAGAGGAATTCTAATAAAAGCTCACAATGTGATCCTAACCCTGCACACCAGAATGGCTAAAATAAAAAAAAAAAAAATGGAAATACCAACTATTTGGTAGAACACGGAGCAACTGGAATTCTAATCTACTGCTAGTGAAAGTGCAATTTGGTACAACCACTTTAAAAATGCTTTGGCCATATCTACTACAGCTGTGAACATCCATATATTCTATGACCCAGCAATTCTACTTCTAGATACATACCCAATAGAAATGGGTACATATGTTCACCAGAACACATAAGTCTAACCATCTGCTAAGGAATGAACACCCTCCTTCTGAATGCCTAACTTTTGTTTTTAATTGTTCTTTAGATGAAGGTTTACAGAGCAAAGTAGCTTCTCCTTAAACAGTTAGGACATATATTGTTTTATGACATTGGTTACCAACTCTAAGACATGTCAACACTCTCTCTTCTTGACCTTGGGTCCCCTATTACCAGCTTTCCTGTCCTCTCCTGCCTTCTAGTCCTTGTTCCTGGGCTGGTATGCCCCTGGAGTCTCATTTTGTTTTATGGGCCTGTCTAATCTTTGGTTAAGGGTGAACCTCAGGAGTGACTTCTTTATTGAGCTAAAAGGATGTCTGGGGGTCATATTCTCAGGGTTTCTCCAGTCTCTGTCAACCTAGAATTCTGGGTTTTTTTTTTTTTTTAATTAGGATTTTCTTCTATATTTTTCTCCAGTCCTGTCCTGAATGTCTCACTTAAAAAGCACTATTCTCGTCTGTTCTAAGGTGATGGCCATATATAATGATAAACTTATAAAGAAAAGTCTAGAGCTTTCTGTGAAATGCAGCAGCAAATCTCTGGAGGCTCATGTTCTTATAGCTTCTGCTCCCTCTGGAGCTACTGCTTCTGTCTGTCCTTCTGCTGGGCTGCACCACATGGAACCAGTTATAAAATTCAACCTCATCTTATAAATTCACAGGAGTCCTACTCACACAAAATTTTTATTGGCTATGAGAACAGGTGTGTAGAGGAGGTATAGAAGGGATTTCTATTGCAGCAAAGCAAAACCTTAATATGAAATGGCTGGGAATGGCGGGCCTCCTTCTGTAAAAATGCTTTTCTACATGGAATATGGGAAAATGCAGTTAAGATATGGCTTATGCAAAAAGGCAAAAAGGAGTGCTTGCAGCAATTTGGTAATCATTTAGATCACCTGTAAAAATATTTTCATCCTTTTTCTCATAGCTTACAGGAAATGAAATTCCAAAAGGATCGCATATTTAAAAGTAAAATACGTCACCATACAAATTTCAGAAGAAACTATGAGAGATTTTGTTTTGCTTTTTGTTGGTAAAAAACAAAGATTATCTAAAAATCCCAAAGCTGTGAAGGCTAAAACTGGTAAGATACAGATATAGATGTTTGGCATATGAAAAACTATATGAAGAAAGCAAAAATACAGGCAAAAATCTGAAGAAAAATTCGTAGGCTAAGGATTTGAATAGACATTTCTCCAAAGAAGATATAGAAATGGTCAATAATCACATGATAAGAAGCTCAACCTCATTAGTCATTAGGGAAATGCGAATCAAAACCAAAACGCACTATTATTTCAAAACCACTGAGATGGCTCAAATCAACAGGATGGACAACACAAGTGGTGAGGATGTGGAGAAACTGGAACCCTCATACATTGCTGGTGGACATGTAACATGATCCAATCGCTTTGGAAAACAGTTAGGTGCTTGCTCAGAAAGTTAAACATAGAGTTAGCATGAAACATAGCATTCCACTCCTAGGTATGCATCCAGGACAACTGAAGCACGTTCACATTATAACTTACAAAAGAATTTTCATAGCAGAATTATTTATAAATAGCCAAAATGTGGAGAGAATCCAAAAGTCATGAATTGATAAACTGTGATATACTCGTAAAATGGAATATTACTCAGCCATTAAAAGGCATCAGGTACTAATACATGGCACTATATGGACAAACCTTGAGAACGTTATGCTAAGTGAAAGAAGCCAAACAGAAATGACCGCATGGTGCATGATTCCATTTACATGAAATACCCAGAACAGACAAACCAACACAGACAGAAAGTAGATTAGCAGTTGCTACGTCTTGGAGGAAAGGAGTAATGAGATGACTACTAATATGTAGGGCGTTTATTTACAGGGTACTGAAAATATCCTGAAGCTAGACAGTGGTGATTGTTGCACAACTCTGTCCATATACTAGCAACCACACAATTGTGCACATTATAAAAGGCAATGTTATGGCCGGTGAATTATATCTCAATAGAAATATTTGTGATTCCCGAAAGACTAACATTTCAATGAAATATATACAATCCATAAATCAGAAGGCGAAAACAACCCATTTTACCATATCTCTCTCCAGGCAAAGTGAAGGGGGTACATTCTATTAATACATCTTATTTTTTTATCTCTTCATGAACAAGTTCTGTTCTCATTATACATAACTAGTCTCCATTTCTAATTATACATAACCAGTCTCCATTTCCTTATGCCTGTTTTCACTATTGTAACTACATAAACAGAGCACTTCCATGGCTTTTATAAAAACCCACCCACTCATTCAATCAGACATATCATATTTGGAAGCTTCTTAGGTGCCAGGAACTAGGATACTCTGACCAACACAGCAGACAAGGTCCTGCCTGCATGGGCCTTCTATTTTTGTGGAGCACTCAGATGATAAACCAGCCAAACAGTATGTAATGTTACCTAACATCAGGAGGGAGACGTATAATTTTGGAGGTGTCCCAAGCTGTGTCTCTCTCATGAAGAGTTCCCTCTTGCCTCTGAACCCAGTGGAAAGTAAACACTTTGAAGGAACTGTGAGGTCAGTAAGTGTGAAAAAGACATTTCATTTCAGTTTCATTTTGTTGGTTTTACCTGCTACGCTGTCGACATTTTTTTAAACACTATCCTGCAGCTGACATCAACCAACCCCCCAAAAAACAAAAACAAAACCCGATGCCATGCAGTCGATTCCGACTCACAGCGACCCTGTAGGACACAGTAGGGTCTCCAAGGAGTTCCTCGTCTTAGGGCACAAATAATTCCTGCTTATGAGAATCTGAAAGTTGTTCACTGTGGATGTGTGAGGGACTCAGTAACACTTGCAGAGATTCCATGTGGGTGTGGTGCTCAAGTGTGAGAATCGGGGGGAATGGACCCCATGGCACTTTGCATCCTTCTGGAGATTATGACACAACAAACATTCCCTCCTCATCGTCCTGCATCTTGTAAGAGAACAGAGGGAATTGTTAGGCAGAACCATTTGAAAATGCATGGCAAGAAATTTTATTGAAACATTAAATTCAAAATAAAATCTTCCTATGTTTTTCAACCTTCCCTACCTCATTTCAAGAGGTAACTGGACTCACAGAGTTAAAGCCCTGAAACTTCGAGACTCTGAAGAGTCTGTTGGAAGAGTCTCAGCTCATTGCAGTAATCACACCGAGTGAACTGGAAACCAAGGGAAGAGTGGGAGTCAGACAGCAGAGACCTACACATTGGGAAGGGGTGAGGCCTGCTTCTTGATAATGCCCTGGGCTAGGTGGCAGCACCTCAAAGGGTAATGCAGGCACACAAGTAGACAAACCACGTTATGGTGTTCCCAGCCCTGCCAAGGTTCTCATGCTCCATCTGAGAATGGAAGCAGCAGAGACAATGCTTCTAGAGAGATCACCCACATAGGCTGAGGCGATGGGTGTGTTAAAGATCTTCAAACCTTGGTCTTTCTTTAGACCCCGGGGTACCTAGAAAATAAACCAACACCAAATATACCCCTGCAAAGAAGTAAGGTTAAAATTTTACCCCAATTTTGTAAGCCGAGAGCTCTGAGTTGGAATTCAGTTTATTTAAAGAAATATCAAGTTTTCTTGTACACATGAATTTGTGCTGATTCACTTACAATTCGTATTATTCATTCATCCACGAAGTCAGCAAACATTTACACTATAACAGCTACATGTGAGACCCTAAGGCAGTTGCTCTTGATGATGAAATGACTCAGAGAATTTCCCTCAATGCCTGGTGAGAGAAACAGCCAAGTTAACAGTTGTATCAGTCATGTATTGCTGTGTAACAAATGACCCCAAATTGTCGTGTCTTAAAAGAGCAACAATTTACCAGCTCACAATTTTTCAAGTTGTCAGTTTGGAGCTCTTCTGATCTGGGCCAGCCTCAGTGGCTCACAACACGGCTTCCTCATGTGTCTACAATTTGCTTCCAGGTAGCTGGGAGCCAGTTCATAACATCAAGTCAGTGAAACCGCTAGATCCTCCCTCCATTGGTCTTCCATCATCTAGCAGGCTGGCCTGAGGATGTTCCCATGAGTTCTCAGGGTTTAAGAGCAACAAAAGGGAAGTCTCAATGTAAAGTCTTTCAACTCTCTCATTTTATCAGGTTTTCTACCATCCCAATGTCCAAAACAATAATGTCAGCCCCAACTAAGGGATGGAGAAAGACTCCTACTGCTAATGAAAGGCTCTCCAGAGTCTCATAGAAGGCATGGGCACAGACAGCAGATAAATGTGTAGACATTTCTTACATCAACCACAAAAAGTAAATGCAATTGTGTTTTATGCTGTGGTAAAGGGTTTTGCAGGTACAATGGAGTAGGGAGCAAGAAGTGAACAAATCTACCAGGAGGATATTTAGGGACGTGATGTCTGAACCAAGTTGAGAATATGATTGGATACTTAAGGGGTGACAAAAGGCCCGGGTCCAGGAAGCCCCATGTCTTCTCCAGAGAGAAGTCTGAGGAGACAGGCTGAAGCCACTGAGGCATTTGGTACATTTGTGACCAGATGCAGATCATCTTTTGTTCTACTGTTTTCCAACCACTCATCCCTATTTATAGTTTGGAGTCATACAAGAGTAGACCCTAGCATTTCCCTGTTGAAAATTTATTTTCCTCTGAGAAGTCATCACCACCCCAATGTTCTTAATTGCTTCCTCAAATGCTGTCTCCATTTACCAGCTCCTTTTCTAAATGGGCTCCAGAGTGAAAGCAGAGCCTGGAAGATGCACAGGTCATGGACTTTCCCCAAGTCAACTCCTAAACCTCCCATTCTGGCTGACCACAAATTCCTGAGTCTTAGCATTTTATGGTGAGCTCATAAGCCCAATCTGTTCCAGTGGGGTCAGTTCTCTTAACCACCATGCTTCACCAGAGAGTAGGCCATCAGATGGGATGGGAGAGAAAATCTAGTCACGGGGAAGAGCCTGTGTGAAGCCTCAGAGGCTAAGGAGACCTGAGAGGTGTTCAGAGTGGACGTTGTATGACCAGGGCTGGAGAGACACGATTCCAAGAGAGTCAAATGAGAAGTTTTGGAGAAATCAACTCCTGGTCACACTGTAACGATTCCATGTACTCTCTCTCTCCCGACCAAGGGATAGTAACGACATGGAGTGCAGAGAAAAGTTGCAATTCCTTTTTTATATCCAAGCCCCCTTTTCCCAGTCTGGGACTGGCAGTATTCAGGCTCCTACTTGAACTGTTTCATATTTTTCTTTTTCCTGTGTTTCTATTCAAAGTGGGACCATGGAACTGAGCAATGTCAGGAATGATGTCACACAGGGTTATGGAAGCCATGCCGTTCATGCTGATCTCACCTACTCTTTTGGAGAGGGTGTCGATCTGAGATCCTGTGGGAGAGCACCTGGAACTACTCTATCACAGAAATTCTGGACTAAACCGGGGTCCCCAAGTCACCAAACGGTCATGCATCATGAAGAACTGGGAAAAGGGATAAAGATCCTTCAGAACATCATTATGATTGGACATCTTCACCCAGAGAGGATGAAACACTGATACAGAAGGAAGAGGCCTTTCTCTAAGACTCTAGATAAGGGTGAGAGGAAAAATTGTCCCAGATTGATGTGTGTTACGGAACAAAGGGTCTGGTTTCCACCAGAAAAGACAGCCATGATAGGACAAGATGAAGGAATTGGGAATGGATAAGGTCATAAGGAGGAGCGTCCTGAGAAAGCATTTCCTGTCATTTGGTGGACAATTAACCAAATTCTTATATCAACAAGAAATGTAGGAAAAAGTGAGGGATCAAGCTACAGAATTCATTGGGAGTTTGAGAGCTTTCCAGAACAGATTCAGACGAGGCACTCTGCTGTTTAAGATCTGTACCTGGTGGAAAGGAAGGAAGCCAGTGGACAACTAGGGCAGAGAGTAGAGGATGGGGCAAAGGGTGGTTAGAGAGAAGCGTACTTATTATATTTTCTAATGACATGATATTAATGTACTATGTGAAGAATTAAGAAAATATCTCAGGAGGTTCTGGCAGTGAGAAGTTGAAGGAGCCCAGAGCCCACATCATTGAGGGCAGAAGATGGCTTGCAGACTCCTCCCCTAGATCCAGCAACTCCCCTTCTCCTCCTATGTCTTCTCCCCACATCTCCCGAAGGGCCTAAGAAACCCTTACAGCAAAGAGAGCTGTAGGATAGAATTTTTTTACATTCCTACTTTTCTTAACCTGAATTTTGTCTAGGATCTTTAATTTGCCACTCCTTTCAGGGCAGTTTTGTTGCCCTCTCCACTACCATTATTTTTGCTGCCCCCCACCACTACTCCAGTGCTGCCCTCCACTGGCCCTATTTCCTTTTGCTTCCTAGGTTTCTAACTGGCCTCTAAAACCCTCTTGAGAGATCCTCTGCTACAACTTCTGTCACGGAGTTTGCACTCCACTCCCAAGCTGCTTCCATCTCTTTCTTCCTTAACTCGCCAATCCTACCTTCATACTCAGAAAAATACAGACCCTTATGTTGACATATACAACCCACCCACACACACAGTTGATGTGGTTGTGTCTTGGCTACTGAGATTTGTACCATCGGACTCTCAAATATGGACATCTCTTTCGGCCTCACACTGAAAGAGTATTTCTCATAATGACATGGTGAGAGCTTTCTGTTCAGGGAAAGGCAATTTTAAAGGAGAAGCTTTAAATTATACATATACAAATTTTGCTCTAAGTATAATTTTTTGAATAACAGGTCTTCCTTTAATGGCCACATAAACCAGGGACTCCATCAGCCTGAAACCAGAAGAACTAGGTGGTGTGCAGCTACAGTCAATAACTGCTCTGACAGAGGATACTTGCAAGTTATAAAAATGATGGTACCCTCAAATACAGCCCTTATACTGAAAGAAAAGACCAATATGAATGTCAGAGATACTCTGAAACTTGCTCTTGAACGTAAAGTAGCTAAAGGAAATGAAAGAAAAGATGAAGTAGAAGAGCTGAAGAGAAGATTTCAAAGGGCGGCTCGAGAAGACAAAGTATGATAATGACATGTGCAAAGACTTGGCGTTAGAAAAACAAAAGGGAAGAACATGCTTGGCATCTCTCAAGCTAAAGGAACTGAAGAAAAAATCCAAGCCTCGACATGCAATAGTGAAGGATTGTACGGGCAAAATATTGAACAACACAGGAAGCATCAAAATAAGATGGAAAGAATACACAGGGTCACTGCACAGACACACACACACACAAAAGCATGGGTCGATGTTCAACCATTTCAGGAGGTAGCATGTCATCAAGAACTGATGGTATTGAAGGAAGAAGTCCAAGCTTCACTGAAGGCATTGGCAAAAAACAAGACTCCAAGAACTGACAGGTACCAATTGAGATGTTGCAACAAACAGATGCAGCACTGGAGGTGCTCAATCGTCTATGCCGAATAATTTAGCCATCCGATTGGAAGAGATCCATGTTTGGGCACATTCCAAAGAAAGTGATTCAACAAAATTCAGAAACTATCAAACAATATCATTAATATCAAAACCCAGTAAAATTTTGCTGAAGATCATTAAAAAGAAGTTGCAACAGGAATTCAAGTCAGATTCAGAAGAGGATATGGAATGAGGAATATCATTACTGATGTCTGATGGATCTGGGCTGAAAGCAGAGAATACCAGAATACCAGAAAGATGTTTCCATGCGTTTTATTGACTATGAAATGGCATTAAACTGTGTGAATCATAACAAATTATGGGTAACACTTCAAAGAACGGAAATTCCAGAACACTTAAGTTTGCTCATTTGAAACCTGTACATAGACCACGAGGCAGTTCTTCAGAGAGAACAAGGGGTACTATGTGGTTTAAAATCAGGAATAGTTTGTGTCACGGTTCTATCCTTTCATCACATTTATTCAATCTGTATGCTGAGCAAATAATCCAAAAAGCTGCACTCTATGAAAAAGAACGTGGCATTAGGTTTAGAGGAAGATTCATTAACAACCTACGATATGCAGATAACACAAACTTGGTGAAAGTGAAGAGGACCTGAAGCACTTAGTGGTGAATATCAAAGACTACAACCTTCAGTATGGGTTGCACCTCAACATAAAGAAAACAAAAATCTTCACAACTGGACCAATAAGCAACATCATGATAAACAGAGAAAAGATTGAAGTTATCAAGGATCTCATTTTATTCAGTTCCCCAGTCCACGCTCATGGAAGCAGCAATCAAGGAATCAAATGATGTATTGCAAATCTGCTGCAAAGAACTCTTTAAGCTGGTGACAAGCACAGATGTCACTCTGAAGGCTAAGGTGTGCCTGACACAAGCCATGACATTTTCAAACGCCTCATACGCATGTGAAAGCTGGACAATGAATAAGGGAAACCGAAGAAGTGCTGCCTTTGAATTATGGTGTTGGTGAACAATATTGAATATACCATAGACTGCCAGAAGAACAAACAAATCTGTCTTGGAAGAAGTACAGCCAGAATATTCCTTACAAGCACAGATGGTGAGTGTTTGTCTCACATACTTTGGACATGTTATCAGGGGAGACCAGGCCCTGGAGAAGGACATTATGCTTGGTAAAGTAGACAGTGAAAAAGAGGAAGACCCTCAGTGAGATGGATTGACACAGTGGCTGCAACAATGGGCTCCAGCATAATAACAAGTGTGAGAATGGCACAAGACTGGCCAGTGTTCTGTTCTGCTGTATATAGGGTCACGATAAATTAGAACTGACCTGATGACACCTAACAACAATACCCTGTTCGGCTCACTGCCTGTCTCTTAGTTTGCTGTACTGTGGTGGTTTGGATGTTGCTATGATGCTGGAAGCTAGGCCACCAGTATTTTAAATACCAACAGGGTTATCCATGGTGGACAGGTTTCAGTGGAGCTTCAAGACTAACACACACTAGGAAGAAAGACCTGGAGATTTACTTCTGAAAATTAGACAATTAAACCCTTACAGATCACAAGAGAATACTGTCCAATTCACTTGCTTTGGACATGTCATCAGGAGAGATTAATCAGTCCTAGAGGAGAATATCATGGTTGATGAAGAAGAAGGCCAACAAGGCTGTAGGAGACCCTTGGTGAGATGGACTGGCACATTAGCCATAATGATGGAATCTAAATTGCTGGCACTTGTGAGGATGACACAGGACCTGGCAACCTTTAGTTCTGTGGTACCTAAGTTCACCATTAGTCGGAGTCACCTCAATGGCAGCTAGCAAAACATTACTGTTTGAGAGGAGAACTGAGATATGAACTTGATACAATATACCAAATATTAAAATGTTCAAAGATCTCATGTTTACTATAAAAGAATAGGAATTGAAAATACAACTTTCAAATCGCTAGAAGGAAAAAAAAAGTAAGAGAAATTTCATCATTCCAATAAAAAAAGAAACAGGAAAAGCAGAATAATAATAAAAAAAAAGAACAGTGAATATGAAGTATAATATGGGAATTATGTCTAAATGTATGAGTAATAGCAAGAAAAAGGGATTAATACCTAAGGAAAAAACATGTACACTCAGCTTAGACTTGCAAATCCACCCATATCTTATTTATAAAAGAAAGTTAAAACATAATGTTAGAAACTTTTAAATTATGTAAATGAAGAAATTTCTACTGTCTAATGACTACATGAACAACCCTCTGCCAGATACTGTTGATACAGAAATGATTAAGAAAAGATTCCTTGCAGTCTGGTGAGAGAAACAGCCCAGTTAACAAATCAGTTATCAATTGCTGTATAACAAATGACCCAAAAATGAAGTGCCTTAAAAGAACAAGCAGTTACTTCGCTCACAGTTTTGCGGGTTGGCAGTTTGGGGTTCTTCTGGTCTGGGGCAGACTCAGCTGCTCTCAGCTGGGCTCCCTCATGTATCTGGAATCAGCCACCATGTCAGCTGGCGGGCAGAGGGCCTGAAATCTTCTCAGCGGGATTCTCTCTCTAATGGTCTCTTGTCATTTATTAGGGTGGCCTGGGCTGTTCCCATGGGTTCTCAGTGTTTGAAGAGCAGCAAGAAGTCAAGGAGCAGCCCTGGTGGTGCAGTGGTTAAGGGCTCAGTTGCTAAAGGAAAGGTAATCAGTTTGTACCCACCAGCTGCTTTGCGGAAGAAAGACATGGCACTTTCCGTCTGTAAAGATTACAGCCTTGGAAACCCTATGGGGCAGTTCTACTCTGTCCTTCAGGGTCACTATGAGTTAGAATATTCTTGAGAGTGATGGGTTTCGTTTTTGGTAAGAGAGCAAGTCACGATGTGTCTAATTATATTCGGTCTCTGCTTCTATTGGTCTTTGTACTGTCCCAAAGGCCAAAGCAATCATAGATCAGTCCAAATTCAAGGACTGGAGGAAGAATCTTGCTCTTGAGAAAGGGAGCTGTAGGTCATATAATATGTATGGATACATACATATTAGAACATGTGGCCATTTTTGCTATCCATCACAACATGTAAATGCAACCAAGTTTGTCCCTAGTTGTGGCAGAAGCGTTTCTTAAATACAATAGAGTGTGGAGCAGGGTGGGAAATTCTACCAGGTGTTGGGTCGGAAAGGCTTCCACCAGGAAGTGATGTTTGACCTAAATTTTGAAATACGAGTGGATGGTTAGGAGATTTTCTTTTTTTTTATATTTCCAACCACTTGCCCACATTCTACCATCTGTCGTCACACAAAGCGAGCCCTCTGCTCCCATGTTGACATCTTTATTTTTCCTTCAAATCCTCAGGCTCTCCTCTACCTACCAAGCACAACTTCCCAAACCCTGCCTTAAAATGTTTCAACAATTTGCTTGTTCCTTTTCTAATCGCCCCCTGGACAAAAAAGGAGATCAAGCAGAGGACAGTGGACCTTTCCCTGAGGGCTCTCCTAAGCCTCCCAGGCAGGTTGACCACAGACGTCTGGAGTCTCAGTGCTTTTCTGTGATGATGTAATCCTACCCTTTTTAGTGGCTCCAAGGGAGAAGCATGTGGACAGGCCAAGAGGCTTCACAGGGTTGAGAGTCAGGAGGTCAAGAGAGAGTGGCCTAGACACCACCGAGTGATGGTACCTCCAGGCAACAGACCAAAAACTCCATTGTGCACGGATGGCTACGAAGGGTGAGTCTTTTGGAAGAGTTTTCTTTTATTTAATCAATAGATATATATTGGGTATCTCCTATGGGTGGGGTTCTGTCTCACTTTCTGGGACTGCCAAATATGAGGCAGACCTTGTCTTTGTCCCCAAGTTATTTACAACACATTTGGAAGACACAAATTGGAAATTGAGCATCTCCTATGACTCAGTGCTATGATGGAGGATTACTAAAAGATTACTAGGTCCTCTGAATACATAAAGCAGGAGCACAGACTGGGTACCTTGGAGGAGGAACCAGTCAACAGGAAGGGAGAGAACGTCTACTAGTCAGAGGGAACAGCCTGTGTGAAGCCTAAGTGGCAAAGGAGGCCTGAGAGGTGTTCAGAGTGGACATTGTGTTTCTAGAGATGGAGAGATTTGATTCAGGGCCAGAGAAGAGGTTTGGGAGAAATAGCGACTCATTATACTCTTCTATTTCCTCAACTCACAGTTTCCTTCCTCTTAGATGTTGACTTCTTTAAGTGAACATTTCAATTCATTTTTAAGATATAATTTCCCTCCTCCCAGCCTCCTAGCCTCTCCCACAACAGTTGCCATATTTTTTCCTAGTGCGGTGTTTAGATTCAAACTGGGACCTTGGAACTGAGCGATGTCAGCGATGATGTCACACAAGAGTTACTGGAAACCTTGGTGCTCACTCAGATCCCAACTGCTCTTTGGAGAGGTTGTGGGTCTGAGGTCTCCTGTGGGAGAGCGACTTTGGATACCAAATTACAAACGGTTCTCCCTAAATCAAGGTCCCCAACTTGTGAGAGTTTGGGACATCATCTCTACGTGGGAGGAGGAGAAACATCTTGCTGGTGACCATCCTTCGTGGTTCATCTTCACCCAGCCAGAATGGAGCGGCAATACATGAGGAAGAGGCCTTTCTCTAAGGCCCGAGGTAAGGGTGGGAGGAAAATTCAGTCTGTGCGATGGGTGCTGGGCAGCAAGGGGTTTGATTCACCCCGGAAACAAGGACCACAAGGGATCACCGAGGCTTTCACCTGAAAAAACTTCCTGTCAATTAGTAAACAGTAAGAAATTATAGTGTGAATAAATAAATGAAGGAATAAATATGTGAGTGAAGTATAGAACTCTACTGTCATCTGAGGGGCTTTCCATAACAGTAGCAGACAAGTCAGATTTGTGAACTCTCGTGCTTTGTTAGTGGAAAGAACGCAGGTGGGCAACTGGGGCAGTGGGTATAGAACCAGGGAGAAGGGTGGTTACAGAGACTTGTAAATAATTTTTTCATGAGAATGAATTAATATATCATGCGAATTAAAAAAAATATCAAATTTATCAGGAGGTTTTGGGAGTGGGTGGTGTGATGGAGCACAGTACGACACATTCATTCAGAGTTTCCAGTCAATGTAAGCTGCCACAGTCCTCAGCCTGGACTCAGGCAGAAGAAGGTCCAGGAAGGCCCTGCCCCTCTAGCTCTAGGGATTTCCCTTCTCCTCCAAGGTCTCCTGACCATCTTTACCTAAGGGTTTAACATTTCTTCTAGGTAAAGACAGCTATAGTATAGATCGTTTTTTTTTCTCTTGTAATTGCAAAGTTTTATTTTTTTAAATTGTGTTGAAAATATACATAAAACATAACTGAATAATTGCTAATGTATGAGTCAGTGATACTCATTACATTCTTCAAGTCATATAACCATTCTCAATATCCTTCTCCAAACATTTCTACAACCATTAACATAACCTCAATGCCCCAGTGGAAAAACTTCCCCTTCCCCCTGCCCACAACTGCCAACCACCAATAATCCTTGCTTTCTATATATTTGCTTATTTCATATAAGTCAGATCGTACAGTATTTGCCCTATACTTAGGGCAAATACTAACTTATTCCATTTAGCATGATGTTTTCCAAGTCTAGCAGGAAAGAATTTTAAAATTCCAACTATAGCTAACCTCAGTTTCTGCTATCATTCTTAGTTATCCATTCTTTCTCTGACTAGTCTGCCCCCCCTTTGTCTTCTTTGTTGCTGCCCCATTCTGCCCTTCAGCGGCTGAGCCCTGCTTTCTGCTCCCTCCTTGATCTCTGTATCCTTCTAACCAACTGCTGGCATGTTCCATCTCTGAATCTTGTCTCTCTCTCAAGTTTTCTCTCCATCCAACACACCCGACCGAGCTCCATCTCTTTCTGCATCCTGAACTCTGCAGTCATTCCCACAGATTCAGAAACATACACAGACCTTTAGGTTGACACAGACAACCCACTGCGACATACACAGGAGAGGAGGCTGTGTGTTCTCCATCTGAAGTTCTCGCATCAAGGTTCTCAGATACGGCCATCTCTTTCTGCCTCACTTCATCTACTAAGGACTGGGCTTCTATTCCGAGAAAAACAATTTTCATCTTCTACTGTGGCTGGGTTAAGAAGGGTGCAAGGAAGAGGTATACATGTAAGAATCATAACTAAATATACACATTCTTCTCTTTACGTATAACTCCTCTATAAAAAGCCTTTCAGTAAAAAGAGGATGAAAAGAGGTGACCATTGCTCTGGAGTGTTTACTCTCCAAATTTACTAAGAATATCACCCGCATACAAAACATCAAGTCACACATTTATTATGAAGTTTCATGGGAATGAGGTCATTTCTAAGTTCCAAAGGAACAAATTCATTGGAATTCAATAAATGTGGAATTAAAGAAAAATAACTTCTTAAAAAATGAACTACCATAAACAGTGCCACTTTACAATGCAGACTTTGTCTTCCACAGCAGTGCCCCCAAAGGGTGGTGGGTCTCTGGGGAAGAAGAAAGAAAGCATGGGGTCTGCAGAGGTGGAGGATGTGGTGATGGAGAGGCCTCCAGGGGTCCCTATGACCAAAGCTTTGGGCTCACAGGTGAGAATAAGGACCCTGAAAGCTCAAGTAAATTAACTCTCTATTCTCAGAGGTCTCTATCCAAGAGGAAAATGTGCAACAGTCAACAACATCCCATGAAAAAAGTCGAAGCTCCAGGCCCAGGAAGATTCCAAAACAATCCAAGAACCCTTCTCCTTTATCTTCCACCGAGCAGACCTCTCACTCCTCCAACTACGGGGCTGCCCCAGGAAAGCCATGGGTCAGGTGCGCATATTTCACCAAGGTGCGCACGGTCAAGGGGGTGGCGGTCTCCCGGCAGACCAAAACCTCCTTTGCCCCCGTGGGCAAGATTCCCCAGGTCTTTGAAGCCGAGCTCTCTGAGGAGAGCACCATCGGCTCTGCCCCCAGTCTGGCCAACACTGAGTCCCTGGTCAGCAACCTGGAGCCCTGGCAGGAGGGGCCCCAGACCTGTACCCAGGAGCCCACTGACCAACGGGAGGAGCATGCTGAGAGACCCCGCGCAACCACCCCGGAGTGGCTGGTGACCCGTGAGCGCGGCTTCCGCTGCGTGGCCTGCTGACGCGTGTTCGAGTCCCGGGAGGCCCTCGTGGCCCATGCGGAGCATGGTGTGAGCCAGGGCTTCAGCTGCCGGTCTTCTTTGAAGAGCTGCTGGAGAGGCGGCTGCCACGCTCAGTCCAGCGAAGGCCCAGACGCTGCCACCAGCTGGCCAGGCGTTGCCTGATGGCCGCCAAGAAGAGGGAGGTGAGGGAGAAGAAAGCGGTCTGCAGACGCCTGGAGGAACAGCTGGAGAAGCAGAGAGAAGAACTGAAGAGGCTGAGGCACCAGCTGGACAAGCTGAAGAGGCAGGAGGCCAGGCTGCAGAAGGAGCAGGCGCACCACCGAGGCCAGAAGGGGAAGCGCCTGAAGACGTGCTAGAACCCCGGGACTAGGAGGAGCAGGGCCTTTGGGCTGGAAACGTGGGCCCTTCAGGAGAGACCTCCATTCAGGTTCGTTTAACCCAGCTCCCCTGGAAGATCATACCCTTCTTCCCCTGTGACCCCAACCCTCCCAACCCAAGCGCACAGAGAACTCCAGCCCTAAGGGGGATCTGGATGGAAGAAGCCCCAGATACCTGACTGCAGACACCAGGTCCCCTCAGAGGCTCCCCTGGCCCAGGAGAGGACAGGACAGGCCTCATCTGGATGGTGAGATCTTGGGACCCGAAGGATGAGCGCAACATAAATAGGGAAAGGGGATTTCAGTGGGACTTGGGAGGATTGGGGGGGGGCCCTGCTGAGGTGTGATGGTGAAGGGGGTGTCACTGAGTTCTTTGGAGAAGAAGGAATCAGAGAGATGGCAGGCTGTTGGGAAACATGCCTGCAGGTGAGCAGTGGACATAAAGCCCTAAACAAACAACTCTGGGTCCCTTCCCAGCAGTATAGAGGCGGAGAAAGAGACAGGGCTTGGTAGGAGGAGAGGGGGGCAGGTGGAAGGAAAATGAACTCACCCAAGCCATGTCTTCTGGTCTCCTAGGGTGAATTTGGGTTTATGATTGGGATGCATCCTTTTTGCCACATTAGGGGAATGTAAGTGGGAGGTGGTGTAGAAAAATCCCCCTGGGTGTTAACCATTTCTGGATAAGAGTTGATCCAGGGCTTGCAGGATATTTCCTGTAGAGCATGTCCTAGGGTAAGGGGTAGAGCTTTGGAACTTTTTCTTCTCCTAAATCAAGCTGTACATCCCGGTTCTTGACATGTCAAACAAACTTGCTAATTTTTTTTTGTTTTCCTGTGGTCAAATCTGACCTGCCGCGAGGTCAAAGAACTGGAAGAAAAAGGCCCTCTGAGGTGAAAGAACCAAAAGAGAGGAAAGGCTTCAAACCCAGGGAGAACAGCGAGAACACAGGTGATCAGAGGTAATGGTGAGCAGGGGCAGATTCAGGCCCAGACTCAACAGTGGACAACAAAGCCCCAGTCTCAGTCACGACATCAAATCCCAAGTCTGGGGAATCTCTGGACATGACAGGGGTGTACCCATCTTTCCAGGAAATGAGACCACAAGTATCACAGGGAACCCCCCAGGGGCAGAGGAATGGAGGGCAGGGCCTCTAGGATGGGCACCTCCATACAGTCTGTCCTGTGTGTATTCCTCAGAGTGACAGGGACGGCTCCTGCGAGGCAGAGGGTCACAGGCAGAAAAGAACCAAGGTGTTCAGACCAGGTAAATTCTGCAGTCTCCTAAGGATCCAAACCGAAAAATCAGAG
The DNA here is from genome assembly GCF_030014295.1 of Loxodonta africana. NCBI lineage: Eukaryota > Metazoa > Chordata > Mammalia > Proboscidea > Elephantidae > Loxodonta > Loxodonta africana. Next base: position 147,454 of record NW_026975108.1, read on the forward strand.
ATTCTCAGAGGTATCAGGGTGGGAGGGGTTGGCATTCCCAGGCTGGGGAGAGGCTGGCTGGGGAGGTGCTGGTTTCTGAAATCTTTTCATCAACATCTTTCTTCTTAAAAGCTACCTTCCCAGTTGATGTCCTCTATGATCTATGCTCAGACCTGAATGGGGCCTAGAATGCACAAAGGTGGGTTATCCAGTGGGGCTAGGCAGAGAGGAGGTGGAAGCAGCATATCCAGGAAAGAGAATCTTCTAGAGGCGCATGAGTTACCTAGTGAATTGCACATGGCGTCCAGCCTTCTACATTTAGCTGTAGACGTGTGCTTGCAAGATGTGTTTGAGGGGTAACTCTACTGACTTCCCAAAATTATTTTTGGTCATTTCCAGTTATAAAGACCAGAAGAACTCACTGGCTCCAAGAACAACAAGAAATCCACTGGATCTTATTATTACTTTCTGCAGTGTGCTCTCCTGCCAGTGATTCAAATCTTTTGTCTGTCATTCTGGAGAATTTTCACCTATTTTAAATATGTAACAAAACACGTTAAAATATACATGTATCTATGATGTTTATGAATTGCCAAAGCTCTGAAGTTGTTTTTTTATCACATTTGCAAGATCACAGATTTGTGTGGCAAAAAAATTTATGTCAGGGTCCCACCCTCATATGTAATTTGGTCCTGCTCCCCCAGGGTATCCAATGTTAATAGACACACGTGTATCCTTCCCTACGTTTCTCTGCAGGGACACATACACACAGTCACAGGTACACAAGTACATTTGCTGGGGTGTTTACTTTTATGGAAGCCTGGTCACACTCCATCCACATTGCTCTCGCCCCTTATTTCACTTGATATTCTACCTTGATTCTCTGTAAGTCATTAGATATGGCACTGACACTATATTTTTTGATCTTTTAACTTACATGAATAATTTAAATAGATGATCTCAATTCAGTACACTTTATCTATACTTCTACATGTTCTTGTCAGAAGCTATCAAGTCAGTTCTGACTCACAGTGGCCCTTTGCACCACAGAACAAAACACCACCTGGTCACGGGCAATCCTAATAATCGTTGCTCTATTTGAGCACACTGTTGCAGCCACTGTATCAATCTCATTGAGGGTCTTCCTCTTTTTCACTGGACCTCTGCTTTACCAAGCATGATGTCCTTTTCCAGGGACTGGTCCCTCCCTCTTGATAACATGGCCAAAGCCATCCTTGCTTCTAAGGAATATTCTGGCTTTCTCCCTTTAAGACAGATTTGTTCGGCCATACATAACACTACTAAAATGGAAACATTATCATCCATGCTTTTTAAGTCCACTCTTCCTGCGTGTTCTAGCTCTCCTCCCCCTGTTCTTTCCCGCAAGTGAATCCAAGATAATTCAGGTTAACAATGTGGTAAGTAGTCTCTCTTATCCTTGCTTAAACAAGCACATGGACTTATATACACTCATAAACATAAACAGGTATTCAAGCATATTCAAACAATTGATTTTGTTTAACCCAGATGTGCTCATTTTATATACACTTCTCTGCATGCACCTAGATTTTTTCAGTAATAAATAATACTTCACAGATATTTTTCCCACTCAACTACTACAACTCATTTATTGATGATGTAGCTTTACCATAAGTTATCTATCATTCAACTATCAATGTACAGTCAATGTTTGGTCAACATTAATATTAACTATCCGTTGTATACTACAGGATCTGTTTCTGTGGAATAGACTCCATAGAGTGAGATTTCCAGCTCAAAGTATGTTTTAAAAGTACAGAGCCATGGCCGTGTCTTTCCCCTATAGGCTGTCCTAAAGCACCTTTCCAGCCATGTCTCAGGGTATCTTCTCCCCACAGCCCAGCCAGCCACAGATGGTGTTGATTTTTAAATTGTGCCAGTTTCACTGGGACTTTGATATTTTCTTAACTACCAGTGTTTTTGAGCAACTTGGACTATGTTTATTGGGCATGTGGATTTGCTGTGAACGATCTGTTTGAATTCACTGCTCATTTTTCAAGTGCTTAACTTTTATCCTTCTGTGTAAAATGGAAATTGTTATTAAGTCTTATCATCTCCATTTCACATGATTTTCCAAATCTATCATTTGTGTATCACATTTTCTCAAGCTTTGTCCCCCAGAACGATCACTTGAGTCAGCACCGTTTATTAAATAAATATAATTTTCTCAAAATACCGCCTTTGTATCAATGGTTATTGTGACTTCTTAGCAGATTTTGTTTCATTGGTCGACTTGTCAGTTTCTATGCTATGTAATATCAATTTGTTCTGTTACCTGAGGAGGTAGACACCTGTCAGTATCCTGCTTTTTCATGTTTTTCTTCTCTATACCTTTTAAAGCAGCCATGGTGTTGCAGTGATTAAGTGCTCATCTGCTAATCCAAAGAAGGTTTGGCAGGTTGAACCCACCAGGGGGCACTGAGGGGAAAGACCTATTGTTCTCCTCCCATAATGATCACAGCCTAGAAAACCCTATGGGGCAGTGAAATGGGATCACTATGAGTCAGAAATGGACTCCAAGTCTCCTAACACCAGCAACATCCTCTGTTATCTACTGTACTATTTGTAGCATACGATTACTGTATACAATTCAAAAACAACTATCTTAATATTCTGACTGGAAATACATTCCACTTATATATTAGTTTTAGGGACCTCCATTTGATTGACAAGACTTCTCATTTGGAAATATGGCATATTTTTTGCATATATTCAGGTTTCATTTTATGTATTTTAGTACATTAGTTTTCGTCATAGAAGTCCTTTGCTGCTCTGGTCAAAACAATGTTTTCCTAAATATTTTACAGTTTTGAACACAGTTTGATCCAGTCAAGTAGTAGGGGAAAGAGAACGGTCTGCCCTTCTCACCCTTGCCAATTTGAGACCCTCATGTCTATACTGGAGAGAAACCATTGATTTTGATGTATTTGTCTTTTATTCAGCTATGCAATTATATCATCATTATTTGAAAAATCTCTTATTATACTTATACTAGTTATTTAAATTTTCTAGTTTATTCCTTCACCTTAAAACTATGTTGATACCAAAATATTTGTCTAGTTCCAAATTGATCAGAATGAGTTGAATATTAATTTTCCATTTATCTCACACCTGCTAAGTTTGGGGAACTCTATTATGCCCCAATAGGTAACTACTACTCTGACCTGCTGACCACTATTGTAATCACACACAACTTGTTTCTGACAGTTAAGTACTTCCACCTGGCCTCTGTGGAGCTGGGATCCCATGATTTGCATTGCTACTAGGCAGCCCAGCTCCCACTAACAACCTGAGCCTATAGACGATTGTTGCTGTTAGTTGTCATCAAGTCATTTCTGACTCATGACCACCCCATGTGGGCATAGTAGAACTAACTGTTCAATAGTGTTTTTAAGGCTTTCATCCTTTAGTAGCAGATGGCCAGGACTGTCTTCCAAGGACCCTCTGAGTACGTTCAAACTGCCAAACTGCCAGACTTTCGGATAATAGTCAAGCACTTAACTGTTTGTGGTGTCCAGGGACTCCCTACAAAGTATACATATTGGTAAGCTCTGTGTTGCTAGTGCTCCCCTCATGTCCGCATTCCTTATTCTTCTGATGAAATGGGTATCCTTCAGGACTTCCAAGAAATGGTCTTATAGAAGACTAACTCAGACATGCCCACATATTGGAGGCTTTTAATCCCTCTTCCAACATCTGACACAGCAGGTCTGGCATTTCGATTTCAGAGAATGTGGGCCATTGCCTTTTCTAAGCTTCCAAAAGCAATCCCACAGCATATTAAACCCATTTCCAGAACCCTTGCTACGGCAATAAATCCTTGTCAACAAACTCTCCTTGACCCAACTTTATATTAAACACCCCTTGACTCAGCACCTTCAGCACCCACTCCTCAGCACACCCCCGTCCTGCTCACACAAGGCAGCCAGGTCTTGCAGCTCCTTCAGTGTACAGTCCCTCCCCCCCAACCACAACCAGCACTGCCCCCGGTGGCTATGCTGGTATCTGACAACTAAGTATCTGGACAAATGCATGGGTCACTATCTCAGGACTCTGCAAAGGAAAGTGTTGAAGGTGGATGGGGGCAGGGCGGAGCCAGAACATAAAGTATGAACATTCTAGAGGCTGAAATTAAATGACCCCAAATCTCACAGCTGCACACCCGTTGTGGACAGAAACAGCTCTGAGAGAAGCCCTCTCTCATATAAATGGGATAGAAGGTCCGCAAAGGAGAGAGACAGGCAGCTGGGTAGGTGGGCAGACACCTGAAACTCTGGCAGAGGAGAATCCTTCTCTCTGACCAGAGTATGGAAGAACCAAATATTGTAGAGAAAGCTCCATTACATTTTCTCTCTCTCTGCTGTTAACTGACACCTAGTCAATTCTACCTCAAAGGGTGAGACTTTTCAAAAGCTGATTGCCAGGCTTGTCTTCTGAGGTGCTTCTTGACACGTTCAAACTGCCAGCCTTTTGGCTGGTTGTCCAGTGCTTTGGCCCCATAGGCAGAACCAGTCACTGATGTGCACAACAGAATGAGGAAATTAAAGCCCCAGCATTCCCGCCAGTGGGCCAGGAAAGCACTCCTTCTGAACTCAGAGAGCAGAAGAGAAAGAGAGAGAGGAGGCTGTGCAAGAAAGAGATTCTGCAGACTTGCCATGAACTCCTGGTTCACCCCCCAGGTGCATATCCATTGCCCTGACCCAAAGAAGCATTACCAAATCCTTTAAGACCTGCACTATGGGTTAGAATGCCATCAAGGTTCCATACTGAGTGGCGCTCACATAGATTAGACTTTAGTACAGCTGCAAAGCCTTCAAAAATTGAACTCACATTTGAACCATAGAATACAGAAGATGGGACAGAACTTGGAGCCTGAACATAACTGGGTCAATTGACTGCTAAAAACAAAAAAATTCTCCATAAAATTTAAGCAGGACTTGTACTCTCAAAATCATAAGAAACAGATTTTAAAATGCTATTCTAATCCAAGAAATAACAGGGACACTTTTTAAATAAATGGAAAGATAATAGGTGCTATTTGCAAATGAAAATTTTACATGTTAAAAGTACAATTGTAGAAATCAAAAATTCAGTTGATATTTTCACAATAGCAGAATGGTGATGACAGAGAAAAAAACTAAATACTTGAAATAAGATCAGTAGAAAATATCCATTCTGCAAACAGAGAGCAAAATATGGAAAAAAAATGGACAGTGCCTCAAGAACTAGACAAAAAGCTTATTTATTGGAACTCCAGAAGAAGTGGACAAAATGTGTGGTGAAGAAAATAGTATTTGAAAAAATACTGGCTGAACACTTTCCAAATGTGGTGAAAGACATAAACTTACAGATTCAAGAAGTTCAGCAAACCACAGCAAGTTAAAGAATTCCATGCCCCAATACTGTATTTGCACAAAAATATTCTGCGGGTTATAGGTTTTTTGCCAACCCAGTGGGCCTTACCCCACATCCCAAGTATATTTGTAAGTACATTACTCTAATTTTGTTTTTTTTTTTTTTTAAACAGCAGCATGTAAAAAGAAAAAAACAGTATACTGTACTCACAGACACACCCGGGAAGGGAGAAACAGTTGACACATATATATATATATATAGAACATGGGTTACTTGCATAAAAATACCATACATCATAATCAACTGCAGAATAACAAAGGTCAAGAAAATACTCAGGAAGGAGGTAGAGAGAAAACAACACATTTCACCTGAGAAAAATAATTTGAATGACTCTGTATTCACTATCAGAAGCCATGGAAGCCAAAAAAATAGATTGTGAAACATCATTTTTTCAACCCTGAAAGATGGAAATATTAACCCAGAATTCTATGTATCATGTATCTATGTATCATTACCTTCAGGAGTAAAGCACAAATAATGCCATTCTTGGGGGAAAGAAACCTGAGAGAATTCATCACCAGACTTCTAAGTGAAACACTAAAGGAAGTACTTCAGGTGGTAGACTTGGAATTTCAGTTGTATTTATGGAAAGCAGAAAACGTGGAAACTATGTGGTTAATATACTACGTCAACACTGTAGTTACTGCACAACATGGCGCTGGACAAGCCTCTTTGGAAAGTTTTTCCAGTCTCTTGGAAACGCTTGGAAATATGTCCTGGCAAATCATTATTAGAGAATGGAATTAATTTTGACAATACCTGAGAGATGTCTGCAGTCAAGTCTCGTGAATAAACTGGAAAATAAATTTACTGACTGAAACTAAGGTGTGGTAACAAAACATGAGCCTCAGTTCTCGTGTGGCCATGAGCTGGCTCTGAAGGCCAACCTTCCCCAGAGAGGCACTTCAAGCACATGGGGGGCAACGGCTTCCTGTTGTTATTGCTAGGTGCCATCGAGTGGGTTTCTGAGTCATTGTGGCCCAGTGTAAAAGGAGAACTGCCCCGATAGGGTTTCCTGGTTTGTAATCTTAACGGAAGCAGTTCGCCAGGTCTTTACTCCTTAGAGCCTTTTGGTGGGTTCAAAAAACTAACCTTCGGTTAACAGCCGAGTGCTCAAATTTGGCACCACCTGGGCTCCTTGGAGCAATGGCAGCACCACAGAATTTGGTAGAAACCTTCCCATAGGCCTTCTCTGAGAGGTAACCCCTTGCTTAAGGACCAAGTTTAGGTTTTATATATACTCATTCTACATAAAGTCTAGATAAGAACTACAGTGCTTCCTTGAGCGGACAATATGTATACGCCTTCCATAAACAAAATGTGTCAAGGGCAAAGTTTAATATTAAACCAAGGCATTTCCCGTCAGTCCTTACCTGAGAGGGTCTTCGTGAGAATTTCCTGAGACTCTTGGAAAAGGACTTAGTAGACACTGCTTCTTTTTACCTCTTTGCTCCTGAACAGAAACCTCTGCTAAGAGGTCATGCGTAAAGCTCCAAACGCCTCTTCTTATCCTGAATGTAAGCCGTGTAATAAGACCAGGAACTAGGCATTCAGCTGGGTGAAGAAACCCAGGAGTACTTCCTGTCTTCAACACCTTCCAGTTCCAGCGAAATCCTGTTACAAGTCACTAGATCAGCCCAGGAGCTGGAAGACTGAAATTCCTGGTCCTCTGACAACTGGGAAGGGCAGGGTGGGGTTAGGCAGAGCCTCCTTGACCATCACTTGCCCCAAGAGGCTCTGGAGGCTGCTTCATGTTATAAGTCAAAGGCCCTTCCAGCCCAGGCACATAAGAGCAGGGGAAGACTTTGTCCATTGAAAGAAAAGATGGGTACAGGAGTGGCAGGTTTTAGGGCACTCAGCATTGGTCAGCTTTGCGACTTCAGGACATCCTGGCCCATGGTCGCCTTCACGACTGGGCCTTTATAGCCTCTTCACCTCTCCGTCCTTCCCAGTTCTCTCCCAGCACCATGAGCTGTGGCTTCTGCTAGTTTCAATGATTTCAGTATTTCACTAGCTCCTCACCCCACTCAGGGGAGGCAGTTTTGCAGACTGCAGGACACAAATCCACAGTGCTGTTTACGTGTCCTTCAGCAGAAACACTTCCGAGGGTACAAGTTGGCCTCAGAGATTCTGAGACCCAGGCAGAGAGAAGCCCAGGGGGAGGGTCACTGGCTTCAGGAAGTGTCAGCACTCTCAAGGGTCATGTCCCTGGGGTCGTGCCCAACTGCAGGAAAAACAAAGTGGGCTCTGAGGCTCCGTGTGCTGACCGTCCAGTACACAGGCCCTGGAAGCCTTGGAAGGATTCTGTCTTAGTCTAACCCAGCACTGGGGAAATCCTCACAGGGTAACAGCAGTGATATGCCTGGGGATCTTTATTCTAAAAGTCTCAAAGCAGTTGATACAGTCTTGTGAGGTGGGAGATGAGAAAGCTTGGGACCACCGAGAGAGGGTGGAAAAGAAGGAAGACTTTATCACTCCCCCTGTTCAAGTTTTTTTTTTTTTTTAATTGCAACTGGGGCTCCAAACAGGTCTTTGTTGTTAAAGTTGTATTTCTCTGTGTTAATTTATGATCCTTAACTCAAATCTAGAGTTTCGAGCTCATTTTGATAATTCCTCTTTAGTCTGTAGAGACAGGAGTCTGCCTTCAGCCAGTGGTGAGAGTGGAAGAAATAAAGTCCCTAGTCCAGACTGGGGCAGGCTCTGCTGCTCCGCAAACTAGGGGTGCGGTCCCTGAAGAGCCCTTCTGAGGACAGCACAGGAGGGGCGTCCAGCCTGGAGAAAGGGCAGAGGGGGGTGGGGGATAGTTTGTGTGAGCAGTGTGGCCTCTGTGGCTTCGCCTTCTCCTCCTGGAAGTGCAACCTGGGGCCCTTCACGTGCGGAGCCAGAGTCCTAGGGTGACCAAAACTCTCCCACCCTTTCTGGGTCACTCTCTGGACCCAAGTCCCCATACGCCTCCTCTGCCTTCCTATCCCAGCATAAGCACTGTGACTGGGCTCAGGGGTGTACCCTGGGACTTGACATCGGTAGCCTCAGGCTTCCCCTAGTTCTGGTGGGACCTGTGAGCCTAGCGGGTCTGAGTTCAGGGCAAGGCTGGGTGGGCTGGGACTCTCGCGAAAGGCTCCTGCAGCCAGCTCCTTCCTGATGCACGTGAGATTGTGGTGGGGCAGCCTCCGACCTGGCACCTCCCCTAGGCGCCCCTCTCCACACAGCCCTGCCCAGTTCCCTCCCCCCCCCAACAGCCCAACCACCTCCTCCTGCCTCCTAGTTCTAGAGGAGTGCTCTTTTGATGCGCATTTGCAACTGGCACCCCATGGCCCTGCACAGAGTCAATCCAGCTAATGACCTCAACCTGAAGTGCACAACTTTGAAACTGCTAGATAGGTGGGAAATGAACAAAAAAAAAAAAAAGAGGAGAAACACTTAACAACAGTTACAAAAAAAGTTATATGGGACTGTATTCTCACATCATGGACTCAAAGATGCTGGGTTGTATTTTTGTTTGCAAAGAAGTCTTAGATAAGGGAATTGGTGCCAGGAAAAGATGTAGAGTCTGACTTTGGAAAAATGAGGGAAAATCTGGGATTGAGTAATTGACGTGGATGAGACTGAAAATCGTGATAACAACATAACATTTAAAGATGAAATCCTAGCAGCCTAGAACATGCAGTGGAAATTTTTCTAAGTAGCACCAGAAAAGACCTTTAATCACTACACAAAATGGATCAGTAGTTCAAGATCTCCCTAAGAAAATAGGAGGCCGAGACCACTTTCATTCAGGTTACAGCAAACAGGCAAGAAACAGAGCATTTTAATCTTGTGCAAAGTCAGAGAAGAAGAGAAAAAGATGAGATGCTCCTCTACTTCATCCTTAAGGCTAGTTTAATATTGACACCAAATTAGACAGGGATGGTAGAAGAAGAGTTACAGGGCAAGCACACCAAGTAACTGGGATGCAAAAACCTACATAAAATACTGGCAAAGGAAATCCAGCAAAGTATAAACCAGGTAATACGCCATCATCAAGGGGGTTTATCGTCAGCATGCAAGCTTGAGTGAACATTAAAGATTTAATAATTTAATTCACCATAAGCATAGATGGAAGAAGAAAAGACATGCTCACCTCAAGAGATGGGGACAAAGCAGTTGATAAAATCCAATCACACTGAGAGATAAGGACTCTGAGCAATCATGGACCAGAAAAGGAGTTCCTTAAGTTGGAAAGATACAACTGGCATGATAGTTCATGGTGAAATGTGGGACATTCTCTTTAAAATTAATTAGCATTAAAATAAGGATGCTTTCCCAATTTGAAGACTGGCGTCTGGCGTCTTAAACATTAGAAAGCAGCCATCTAAGGTGCATCCATTGGTCTCAACCCACCTGGATCAAAGGAGAATGAAGAACACCAAGGACACGAGGTGATTACGAGCCCAAGAGACAGAAAGGGCCACGTGAATCAGCTACTACATCATCCTGAGACCAGAAGAACTAGATGGTGCCCGACTACTACCAATGACTGCCCTGACAGGGAACACAACAGAGAAACCCTGAGGGAGCAGGAGAACAGTGGGATGCACACCCCAAATTCTCATAAATTCATACTTAATGGTCTTACTGAGACTGGAAGGGTCCCAGTGGTCATGGCCCCCAGACCTTCCGTTGCCCCAGGAAAGGAACCATTCCCGAAGCCAACTCTTCAGACATGGATTGGACTGGACAATGGGTTGGAGAGGGATGCTGGTGAGGAGTGAGCTTTTTGGATCAGGTGGACACTTGACACTATGTTGGCATCTCCTGCCTGGAAGGGAGATGAGAGGGTGGAGGGGGTCTAGAAGCTGGCGAAAAGGACACGAAAAGAGAGAGTGCAGGGAGAGAGCAGGCTGCCTCATTAGGGGGAGAGTAATTGGGCGTGTGTAGCAAGGTGTATATGCGTTTTTGTGTGAGAGACTGACTTGATTTGAAAACTTTCACTTAAAGCACACAAAAAAATATTTAAAAAATAAGGATGCTTTCTATCATTATTTATATTAAATATTTAACACTGGAGGTCCAAGCTAGAACAAAATGACAACAAAAAGAAGGAAAAGCTGCAACTGCTATTATTCATAGATTACAGAAATGCCTCCACAGAAAAATTTACAAACCATTGAAATTAATGCCAGTCAATCGTAAATATAAACTAAAAAATAAACTGCATTTCTATGCATCAGCATCAAGCCGACTCTGTTGTAGCTCTTAGTGAAAGCAGAGGACACTGATAAGGAAATAGCAGGATTTGGGTGGGCTAGACAAGGAGGGGAGAACACTATTTTACACCAGGCTTCATGTATAACCATGGGTATTTGTTAGTCATCTAGTACTGCCATGAGAAAAAAATAACACAATTGGGTGGCTTTAAAGAACAGATATTTATTTTCTCACAGTTCGGGAGGCTAGAAGTAGGAATTCAGGGCATGGCTCGTGTCTACTTCAGCTTCTAGCAGCTTCCAGCCACCCTTTCCGTTCCTGGCCTTGTAGATTATCTTCCCCTTTGTCTGTCTCCCTCTTCCCCTGTTTGTGTCTGTGTCTATTCTGCTCTTTTTGTAACTCAGAAGGGATTAGGTTTAGGACCCACCCTACACTGGTATGGCCTCATTAAAATAATTTTAAAAATCCCCTATTTCCAAATCAGGTCACATTTATAGGTACAGTAGTTAGGATTTCAACGTACCTTTGGGGTTACACAATTCAGTCCATATAGTACCCTCACCAGATATTCTAGGCTGAGAGTACAAATATGAGCAGCTGAGAGTTCTATTTTTTGTCTATATTAGTTGGCTATCACTTGTCTGAGTCCACCCATATAAACTTTGGAGCAACTTATTATGAAGGACCAGGCCAACCTTTATTAGCCATGTCCATTATGTGGAAAAACACACACATTCCCATCACTGAAGCCCTGAGAAATTCATCGATAAGGGTGGAACGGGGTTGGGACCAAGAATTGTTTCATGGCGTTGGTAACATGGCATAGCTGTCAGACATCTACGTAAAGATGTCAGGTAATAATACTGACAGCTAACACTTACTGGTGCCAGGACTCTTGTGAGGGCTTCTCCTTTCTTAAGATACTTGCTCTGCATGATACCCATGTGAGGAATGTATCATTATAAGGCACATTTTACAGATGAAGAACTCAGTACAGAGAGTTACGCTGACATTTGAATAGAAGTCATGAACCAGGAGGAGTTGAAATGGATGGAGGTGTAAACATCACATCCTCAGCTACAGACAGACAGCAACCGACTCCCTGAGGCATCCTAGAGAGAGGGTGTCAATAGAGAGAGAGGACTAAGCACTGAGCCTGGGGGCACTCTGACATCTAGAAGCCGGACAGATGAACGGCAGCCAACAAAGCTCTCTGAAGTCCAGTGTGGTTCCTGGAGCATGGTCTGTCCTTTCTCTTGACTGCATTTTACCAGTTCCCCTCCCACCCGCACTGGGTGTCCCCTTCACAATGGCAGGGACAATGGGTACTTTCACCATTGCGTCCACATGATGTAGACTATTCCTGGCACATGGAATCTTTATCTGAAATTCCACAGCAAATCTCTAGAGGCTCACGTTCTCATAGCTTCTGTCGCCTCTGCAGCCCCTGCTTCTGTCTGTCCATCTGCTGGGCTGCACCACACGGAACCAGTTATGAAATTCAAGCCCATCTTGCACTCGCCAAGGTCCTACTCACACAAAATTTGTATTAGCTTAAAAGAAAAGGTGTGTAGATAAGATACACAAGGGATTTAATTGCAGAAAACAAACCTTAAAATGAAATGGCTGGGAATGGTGGCCTCCCTTTATAAAAAGGCGTCTCTGTACGGACTACGGGAAAATGCAGTGAAGATATGGGTCATGGGAAAAGGAGCGTTTGTAGCAATCTGGTAATCACTCAGACCACCTGTAAAAATGTTTTCATCCTTTTTCTCATACCTTACACAAAATGAAATTCCAGATGGATAGAATATTTAAAATTAAAATATGCAACCATAAAAATTTTAGAAGTTTTTATTTTCTTTTTATTGATAAAAGAGAAAGACTTTTTAAAAATCCCAAAATATGAAGGCTAAAACTGTTAAGATCTATAGATCTTTGGCATATCAAAAAGTATATGAAGGGAGTAAAAATACAGGCAAAAAGCTGAAAAAAGGTTTGCAGGCTAAGGATTTGAATAGAGATTTCTCAAAAGCAGATACAGAAACTGTCAACAAGCACAGGAAAAGAAGCGTAACCTCATTAGTCATCAGGGAAATGCAAATCTAAACTAAAGTGCACTACTATTTCAAAAGCAGTAAGATGGCTAAACTCAACAGGATGGACAAGTGTCGGCGACGATGTGCAGAAGCTGGAATACCGCTGGTGGAAATGTAAAATGATCCAATTGTTTTGGAAAACGGTTTGGAAATTCTGCAGAAAGTTAAACATAGAATTACCACACAACACTGCAATTGCACTCCTAGGTCTGCACCCCGGAGAATCAAAAGCATATTCACATACAAACTCACACAGAGGATTCCTAGTAGTGTTATTCATAACAGCCAAAATGTGGAGAGAACCCAAATGTCATGACCTGATAGACAGGATGTGGTATATTCATAGACTGGAATATTACTCAGCCACAAAAAGGCACCAAGTACTGATACATGCCACAACATGGACGAACCTTGAGAACATTACGCTAAATGAAAGAAGCCAAACACAAATGACCGCAACGTGCATGATTCCATTTACATGAAATGTCCAGAACAAACCAACACAGACAGAAGTAGATTAGTGGTTGCTACGGCGTGGAGGAAAGGAGTAATGAGGATGACTGTTAATACGCCTTCATTAACAAGGGCCTTTATTTACTGGGCACTGAAAATATTCTGAAGCTAGACAGTGGTGACTGTTGTGCCAAGTCTGCCCATATACTAAAAGCCACGGTATTGTGCATATTTTCAAAGGCAGTGTTACGGCAGGTGAATTGTATCTCAATAGAAGTATTTGTGATTCCTAAAAGACTAACTTTTCAATTAACATATAGAACCTATAAATCAGTAGGGAAAAAACAATCCAATTTTAAAATGTCTCCCTCCAAAGCAAAGGGAAGGGGGTACATTCCATCCACACAGCTTATTTTTTTATCTCTTCATTATTCAACTTCTATTCTCACCTTATGTAACTCTAAATTATACAAATAATTGTCTTCATTTTCCTTATCCCTGTTTTCACTATTTAACTAAATAAAGACAGCAACACAGTGTTTTTTTATAAAAACCCACCCACATTCACTCAAATAATTTTTTAGCACTTCTTAGGCACCAGGTACCAGGATACTCTGACAAACACAACAGACAAGTTCCTGCCTGCATGGGCCTTCTATTTTTGTGAAGCAGGCAGATCATAAACCAGCCAACCAGCTCTTAATGTAACCTAACATTAAGGAGGGAAACGTAATTTTGGAGCTATCTCAAGCTGTTGTCTCTCTCACAAAGATTTCTCCGAATCTAGTGAAAAGTAAACACCTCGAAGGAACTCTGTGGGGCCAATAAATGTGAAAAAGCCATTACATTTCAGTTTTGTTTTGTTACTTTCACCTGGTACTTTGTCATCATTTTTTAATAACACGATTATGGAGCTGACATCAAACTCTCACCACTTGGCTGAAAGAAAAAACCAAACCTGTAGCCATCTAGTCAATTCTGACTCAGAGACCCTATACGACAGAGTAGAACTGCCCCATAGGGTTTCCAGGGAGCAGCTGGTGTTAGGACACAATTCCCTCTTATAAGAATCTGAAAGCTGTTCACTGTGGATGTGGGAGGGACTCAGTAACACTTGCAGAGATTTCCACGTGGGTGGGGTGCTCTAGTGTGAGCATCGGGGGAATGGACCCCATGTGCACTTTGCAGCCTTCTGCAGATTATGACACAACAAACATTCACTCTTCATCGTCCTACATCTTGGAAGAGAACAGAGGGAATTGTTAGGCAGGACCCTTCAAAAATGCAGGGCAAGAAATTTTATTGCAACATTAAATGGAAAATAAAGTCTTCCTACATTTTTCCTCTTTCCCTACCTCATTTCAAGGAGATAGCTGGACTCACAGTGTTGAAGTTCTGAAACTTCAAGACTCTGAAGAGTCTGTGGTAAAAGCCTCAGCTCACTGAGGTGATCACACTGAGTGAACTGGAGCCCAGGGGAAGAGTGACAGTCAGATAGTAGTGTCCTAGACATTGGGAGGAGTAGGAGCTCCTTCTTGATAGTGCCCTGGGGTAGGTTACAGCACCTCAAAGGCTGATGCAGGCACATAAGTAGACAAACCCTGTTATGCTGTTGACAGCCCCACCAAGGTTCTCATGCTCCAGCTGAGAATGGAAACAGCAGAACGAATGCTTCTAGAGAGATCACCCACATAGGCTGAGGCAATGGGTGTGTTGAAGGTCTTCTCCAAGCACTGGTCCTTCATTAGACCCTGGGAATTACTGCATATCTGGATGAGGGAGTACCCTAAAAGTAAGTGAGGTTAAAAACTCCCCTCAATTTTGTAAGCAGGTAGTTCTGAGCCTCAATTCATTTTATTTTTTAAAAAATCATGCTTTTTTTCATACATGATTTTGTGCAGACTCGCACATAAAATTCGTATTACTAATTCATGCAGTAAGTCAACAAAGATTTCCTGTATAAACAGCTACATGTCAGACCCTAGGCCAGATGCTCTTGGTGATGAAATGACTTAGAGAAGTTGCCTCACTGCCTGGTAAGAGAAACGGCCAAGTCAACAGGTGTATCAGTCACGTATTGCTGTATAACAAATGACTCCAAAAGGTAGTGTCTTAAAAAAACAACCATTTACTAAGCTCACAATTTTTCAGGTTGTCACTTTGGGGTTCTTCTGATCTGGGCCAGCCACAGTGGCTCGCAGCAGGGCTTACTCATGTGTCTACAATTTGATTCCAGGTCACCTGCGAGCCAGTTTCATAAAATCAACTCAGTGAAACCGCTGGATCCTGTTTCCAATGGTCCCTCATCATTCAGCAGGCTGGCCTGGGGTCATTCCCACAGGTTCTCAGGGTTTAAGAGCAACAAAAGGGCAAGACTCAATGTAAAATCTTTTCAATTCTCTCCTTCTATCATCTCTGCTACTATTTCAATGGCTGAAGCAACCGTAAGGTCGGCCTTCAACAGGTAGAAGAAGACTCCTACTGCTAATGAAAGGTGTTCTGGAGTCTCATAGAAGGCATGGGCACAGAGAGGGGAAGAATGTGTAGTAAATGCAATTGTGTTTTATGCTGTGGTAAAGGGTTTCCTGGGTACAATGGAGTACAGAGCAAGAAGTGGACTCATCTACCAGGAGAAGATTCAGGGAAGACTACAACCAGGAAGTCATGCCTGAACCAAGTTGGGAATATGACTGAATAGTTAAGGGATGAAAAAAGGCCGAGCATCCAGGAAGCCCCAGGTATTTTCCACAGGCTTCAGTAAAAGGGGAAGGATGGCTTGATGAGAAAAGTCTGAGGAAACAGGGTAAAAGCACTGGGGGATTTGTTACATTTGTGAACAGGCACAGATTATCTTTTCTTCTATTGTTTCCCTACCATTCCTGCCTCTTCTGTCCTTTTCGGTCACACAAAACAAACCCCTACCATCCCCATGTTGGAATTTTTATTTTCCTTGGAGAAGTCTCCTCCTTCCTCATCACCACCCCAACCTTCTTAATTTCTTCCTCAAATGGTCTCCCCATTTGCTGGTTTCTCTTCTAAATTGCCTCCTAAACAAAAGCAGAGTCTGTCATGGGCTTTCCCCAAGTCAACTCCCAAACTTCCCATTCTGGCTGACCACAAAATTGCTGAGTCTTAGGGCTTTTTGGTAAGTCATAAACCTCATCTGTTCCAGTGGGGTCAGTTTTCTTCACCTCCACGCTTCACCAGGGAGAGTAGGCCAGCAGATGGGAAGGGAGAGAACATCTCCTAGTCAGAGAGCAGAGCCTGTGTGAAGACTCAGAGACTAAGGAGACCTAAGAGGGGCTCAGAGTGGACATTTTATAACCAGAGCTGGAGAGACATGATTCCAACAGAGTCAAATGAGAGGACTGGGAGAAAGCAGCTGCCCATGATACTGTTATCATTCCCTGTGCTCTCTTTACCCACCAAGGGATAGTAACCCCTTACACGGCACCGAAAAGTTTCAATTCATTTTTAGTATCTAATCTCCTTCTTCCCACATTGGCACTAGCACTTCTCAAGCGCCTACCTGACAGTTTCATGTTTTTCTGGTTGCCGTGTTTAGCTTCAAACTGGGCCCATGGAACTCAGCAGTGTCAGCAATGATGTCACACAGGATTACGGAAGCCTTGGTGCTAACTCAGATCTCAGCTGCTTTTTGAAAAGGGTGCCAACCTCAGGTCTTGTGGGAGAGAAACTGTAGCTACTGAATCAAGGAAATTCAGGAGCAAGCCAGAGTCCCCAGGTTATTAAAGCTTCCTGCTGGGAGAAGGGATAAAGGTCCTTCAGACCATTATGTTTGGACATCTTCACCCAAGCAGGATGAAACAGTGATACACGAGGAAAAGGCCTTTCTCTAAGACTCCAGATAAAGGTGAGGAAAAGTTGTCCCCGATTGATGAGTGCTACAGAACAAAAGGTCTGACTTCCACCAGAAAAGAGAGCCATGGTAGGACAAGATGAAGGATTTGGGGTGAATGGATAAGGTCATAAGGAAGATTCTCCTGAGAAAGCACATTCTGTCATTTAGTGGATAATTAACCAAAGTTTATTTTGTCAATAAGAAATGTAGGAATAAATGAGGGATGAAATGAAAGAATTCAATTGTAAGTTTGAGAGCTTTCCAGAATAGCTGCAGAAAAGGCACTCTTTTGTTCTGGATCTGAACATGGTGGAAGGGAAGGAAGCCAGTGGGCAACTGGGGCAGAGAGTATAGGATGGTGGAAAGGGTGGGTTGCAAGAAGCGTACTTCATTATTATATTTTCTAATGAGATGGAATTAATATACCATGTGAAGAACTAAGGAAATTTCTCAGGAGGTTCTGGGAGTGGTAGGTTGAAGAGGCCAGAACCCACATCATTGAGGGCAGAAGAAGGGCTGTAGACTCCTTCCTAGATCCAGGAACTCCCCTTCCCCTCCTGTGTCTCCTGCCCACCTCCCTCAAGAGCCTAACAACCCCTAACCACAAACATGGCTACAGGATAGAATTTTTTATTTTCCTACTTTTCTCAACCTGAGCTTCATCTAGGATCAGTCATGTATCACTCTTTTCAGGCCAGTTTTGTTGCCCTCCCTACTACTATTACCTCTGCTGTCCTCCTCCACCCAGTGCTGCCCTCCACTGGCCCTGCTTCCTGCTGCTTCCTGCTTTTCTGACTGGCCTCTAATACCCTTTGAGAGATCCCCCACCCCATCTTCTGTCTGTCACTGGAGCTTACACTCCCCTCCCAAACTCCTTCTCTTTCTTCCTTAACTCGCCAATCCTTCCCTCAAACTCAGAAAAAAACTGACCCTTAAGCTGACATATACAAGCCCCGCTCGCCCACACAGGAGGCATGGTTGTGATTCAGCTACTAAGGTTTGTGCCATCAGACTCTCAAATACGGACATCTGTTTCTGCCTCACGCTGAAGGACATGGTAATGGGCTTCTGTTCAGAGAAAGGCAATCTTAATCTCCTGGTGTAGGCTAGTTAAGGGTACGAGGAGAAGTTTTAAATCACACATAAAAGTACAAATTACGCTGTCTCTTTAAGTATAATTCCTTCTGTGAAAATCCTTCCCTTAAAAGGAGTATGAAAACAAGTTACAAAGAGGAGACCGATTCTCCTGTTTCAATGTTTACACTCTAAATTTACTAAAAAAAATAACTTTCATAGAAAACAGTTTTTAGAGAAACCATGTATTATCATGAAGGTGCAGAGGATGAGGTAACCTCCATATTCCACAGGAGCAAATTCACTTCCATCCAACAAACGCAAAAAAAAAAAATTTTTTTAATGTGGCGATCCTCTGTTTATATTATAAACTATCACAGGATAAACCTTCGGCTGCTAACTAAAAGGTCTGGCAGTTGGAATCCACCAGCTGCTCCTTGGAAACCCTAAGGGGAGTTCTACTCTGTCCTATAGGGTTGCTATGAATTGGAATCTACTAAAAGAAAACTGGGAGTTTTATTTTTAAATCAATGTATTATAATTTTTGGAAAAACGATAGACTTTTGCTATAAGGTAGTACCATCGCTGAAATTTTCTGGAGGAGACTTTATTGCCCAGAGTAAATTCCCTAAAGTATGGTCTGTGCCTGGGGAAGAAGAAAAACCATGGGGACTGTGGAAGTGGAGGATGGTGGTGATGGAGAGGCCTCCAGGGATGCCTAGACCAGAGACTTAGGTCACAGTTGAGACACCAGAGCCCAGAGGGCTCATGTAAATTAACTCTCCACTATTGCAAGTCTCAACCCAAGAGGAAAGTGTCACTCAGGGTAGAACATGAGAACAAAAAGCCCAAGTTCCAAGCCCAGGAAGATTCCCCAAGTATCAGCGAGGCCTTTTGCATCAGCTTCCACTAGGCAGAATTCCCACTCATCAAATTACTCCAGAGATCAATAGGTCAAGTATGGGTATCTACCCAAGTGTGTAAGGTCAAGGGGTTAGCCATGGTCTGGCAGACCAGACCAAAACATCTCACACCCCTGTCGGCAAAAGGCCCCTGGTCTTGAGGCCGAGTTTTTGAAGAAAGTGAGTGCCATCAGGTCTGCCCTCAGTCTAACCAACACTGAGTCCCTGGTCAGCATCCTGGAGTCCTGGCAAGAAGAGCCAGGCACCTCCAGGAGCATCTGGAGGAGGAGACAGGGGCTGAAGAGGCTACCACACCTACTGGTGCTGCTACACATGTCGGAGACCTGGCTGCAGAGGGTGCAGGCATGGCCTCAAGGTCAAAGGAGAAAGCACCTGAAGACGTGCTAGGACACTTAGACTGAGAGGAGCAGGATGTCTGGACTGCAAAATATGCACCCTTCAGGGAAGAACTTCATTCAGGCTTCTTAAACCCACCTCACCTGGAAGATCCACTCTTTTAGCCTTGTGCCCCTTCCACGACCCCTCAAGTACATGGAGAGATGCAGCCCTAGAGCACCAGGGTGGAAGAAGCCCCAGGATAGCTGTCCAAAGACATGAGGTCCACTCCAAAGCTCCCCCCGCCAAGGAGAGAAGAGGACAAGACTCACCTGCAGATGAGGTCTCAGGGCCCTGAGAATGAGCACAATGTTTGTAAGGAAAGAGAAATGGGATTTCAGTGGGACATGGAAGTCTGAGAAACAGCCTCTGCAAAGATAGCTCTAAGGGAGGTGTGATTGTGAAGGTGGGCTGGTCACTGAGTTCTTTGTAGTACAAGGTACCAGACAGAAGCCAGACTCTGGGGGGAACCTGCCTGCCGGTGAGCAGTGGGCTTAAAACCCTAAACCAATGAGAATCGAATCCCTTCCCAGCAGCTTCTGCACAGATCAGTGATGTTTGCTTGGTCTTTCTCTTTTCTGTGGTCTAACCTGATGTGTCCTGAGATCAGAGAGTTGGAATAGAAAAGCCTGACTGAAATGAAATGAGCAAAGAGAAGACAAGGCCTCCTAAATCTGGTGAAGACAGAACACAGATAACCAAAGGTGAGGATGGGAAGAAACAGATTGAGTTCCAAGTCCCATCCACAGTATCCCAGGGCCTGGGAATCCCTGGAAGTGCCAGAGGTGTGTACTCCCTGGGAGATGTGACCCCAAGTGTCGGAGGAAGCCCTACGGAGCAAGGAAGGGAGGGCAGGGACTCTAGGATGGGCACTTCCATACAGGCTGCCCATGTGAATTTCTCAGAGTGACCGTGACAGATCCTGAGAGGGACAGTTTGAGGCAAAGGAAAGTAAGTTTTCTGAAGAGGGGTGAATTCCACAGTCTCCTGATAATGAAACAGAAATCCCGTCCTGCTCAGAGGTACTGAGTAGGAGGGATTGTGAATTCCCATCCTGCACAGAGGCTGGCTGGGAAGTTCGACTGTCTAAAGACAATGTGGCCAAAGTCTTCTTTATCTTTCAAAGATGTATCTTCAACTTCCTGCAAATTCAATCCTGGAAAAAAGCCTAGAATATACAAGTGTGGGTTTTTCAGGAGAGCAACAAGGGGAGAAGGTGATAGTGGCATATCAGAGAAGGAGAACAACAGTCTAATAGTCCCTGTGTTACTTAATGAATCACACATGGTGTCCAGCATTATTCCTTATCTGTAGACATGTAAATGCAGTAGATGTTTTAGCAATAACTGAATTAATCCTCACAGAATTCTTTTTGGCCATTTCCAGGTACAGAGACCAGAAGAAGTCATTAGTTACAAGAGCAAGCAATAATTCGCTGGTCTGAATTTTGTTCAATTTCTGTGTTTGCCCTTCATAGATTGATAAAAGTCTCTGAATCTGGCATTGAAGACAGTGTTTTCTCTGTTGTTATGGATTGAATAGTGTCCCCCAAAATGTGTGCCAACCTGGCCAGACCATGATTCCCAGTATTGTGTGGTTGTCCTGCATTTTGTGATCTGATGTGATTACTTATGTGTTGTAAATTCTAACCTCTGTGATGTAAATAAGGCGGGATTAGAGGCAGTTAGGTTAATGAGGGAGGACACAATCTACAGGATTAGGGTGAGTCTTGAGTCAGTCTCTTTTGAGATACAAAGAGAAGAGTGAGCGGAAATGAGAGGGACCTCATACCACCAAGGAAGAAGTGCCTGGAGTGGAGCACGTCTTTTTGACCCAGTGTCCACGCGCTGAGAATTTCCTAGGCCAGGGGAAGATAGATGACAAGGACCTTCCCCCAGAGCCACAAAGAGAGAGAGCTTTCTCCTAGACCTGGTGCCCTGACTTCAAACTTGTTGCTTCTTAAACTGTGAGAGAATAAGTTTCTGTTTGTTAAAGCCATCCACTTTTGGTATCTCTGCTATAGCCACACTAAAAAAAAAACTAGATAACTAAAAAACACATATATAAAATAGTCAAAAGAAAAAAAGTTTCAAATACACACACATACACGTATGATGTTATTAAACTTTAAAAGCTTTTACATTCTTATAACACATTTAACAATAGAGATTTGTATATAGAAGTTATAATAAGAGCCATCCCCACATAAGTATATTATACCTGCTCCCCTGAAGTGTCCAGTGTCCAAAGATACATATGTACCCTTTTACACACTTCTTTTTGCCGGGACACATGTAAGTACATTCATTTGTTTGTTTTTATGGAAATTAGGTCACACTCTATCCATGTTTTTCTCTGAATCACTCTTCACTTGGTCAATATCATGAGTCAGAATCAGGGCAGGGGCTGACTGCAGAACAGATGATCAGTTGCTCATATTCACGTTCAAGTTGAAGCTGAAGAAAATTAAAACAAGTCCATGAGTCAAAGTATGCCCTTGAGTATATCAAACCTGAATTTAGAGACCATCTCAAGAATAGATTTGATGCACTGCACACTAATGATCGAAGACCAGATTAGTTGTGGGATGATAGCAAGGACATCATATATGAAAAAAACAAAAAGTCATTAGAAAGACAGGAAAGAAAGCAAAGACCAAAGAGGATGTCACAAGAGACTCTGAATCTTGCTCTTGAATGTACAGTAGCTAAAGAGAATGGAAGGAAAAATAATGTAAAAGAGTTCAACAGAATACCTGAAAGGGAAGCTGGAGAAGACAAAGTATGATAATATAATGTGAACAGATCTGGAGTTAGAAAACCAAAAGGGAAGAAAACACCTGGCATTTCTCAAGCTGAAAGAACTGAAGGAAATATTCAAGCCTCTAGGCGCAATACTGAAGGATTCTATGGGCAAAATATCGAACAACAGAGGAAACATCAAAAGTAGATGGAAGGAATACAAAGACTCAATACACCAAAAACAATTGGTCGACGTTCAACCATATCAGGAGGTAGCATAGGATCAAGAGCTGATGGTACTGAAGGAAGAACTCCAAGCTGCACTGAAGGCATTGGCAAAAAACATGGCTCCAGGAATTGATGGCGTACCAAATGAGATGTTTCAACACAGGGACGCAGTGCTGGAGGTGCTCACTTGTCTATTCCAATATATTTGGAAGACAGCTACCTGACCAAATGACTGAAAGAGATCTATATGTGTGCCCATTCCAAAGAGAGGTGGTCCAACGCAATGCGGAAATTATCGAGCAATGTCATTAACATTACATGCAAGAAAAATTTTGCTGAATTTAATTTAAAAACAGTTGCAGCAGTACACAGACAGGAAACTACCAAAAATTCAAGCTGGATTCAGAGGAAGACATGGAACATGGGATATCATTTCTGATGTCTGATGGATCTTGGCTGAAAGTAGAGACTATCACTAAGATGTTTACCTATTTTTGTTTACTATACAAGCACACTCAACTGTGTGGCTCATGACAAATTATGGATAGCTTACCAAAGAATGGGAATTCCAGAACACTTAACTGTAGTCATGCGGAATATCTATGTAGACCAAGAGGCAGTCATTTGAGTAGGGCAAGGGGATACCGTGTGGTTTAAAATCAGAAAGTTATGTGTCATGGTGGTATCCTTTCACCATACTTACTCAATCTGTATGCTGAGCAAATAATCTGAGAAGCTGGTCTGTAAGAAGAAGAACATGGCATCAGTTTTGGAGAAAGATTCACTAACAACCTATGATATGCAGCTGATACGACCTTGCTTGCTGAAAGTAAAGAGGACTTGAAGCAGTTACTGATGAAGAGCAACCACTACAGCCTTCAGTATGGATTACACCTCAACATAAAGAAAACAAAAATTCTCACAACTGGACCAGTAAGCAACACCATGATAGAGAAAATACTGAAGTCATCAAGCATTTCATTTAACTTGAATCCATAATCAATGCCCACAGAAGCAGCAGTCAAGAATTCAAACAATGTATTGCATTGGGCAAATCTATTGCAAAAGACCTCCTTAAAGTGTTGTGAAGGAAAGATGTCACTTTGAGGACTAAGGTGTGCCTGAGCAAAGCCATGATATTTTCTACCACCTCACATGCTTGAGCAAGTTAGACAATGAATACGGAAAACCAAAGAACTGATTCATTTAAAATATGGTGTTGGCAAAGAATACTGAATATACCATGGACTGCCAGAAGAATAAACAAATCCATCTGGGAAGAAGTACACCAAGAATGCACCTTAGAAGCAAGGATGGCGAGACTTCGTCTCACGTGCCTTGGACATATTTTCAGGAGGGACCTGTCCCAGGAAAGGCTCATCATGCTTGGAAAAGCTGAGGGTCAGAAAAAAAGAGGAAGGCGCTCAACAACATGAACTGACACAATGGCTGCAAGAATGGGCTCAAACATAGCAATGATTGTGAGGATGGTTCAGGATCAGGCAGTGTTTCATTCTGTTTTACACAGGATCGATGGCCTCTAACAGCCACAACTAACATATGTAAGCATATATGGGTGGGTGGGTGTGTGTGTGTGTGTGTACCCATTGCCGTCGAGTCGGTTCCAACTCATAGTGACCCTACAGGACAGAGCAGAACTGCCCCACAGAGTTCCCAAGGAGCGCCTGGTGGATTCGAAATGCTAACCTTTTGGTTAGCAGCTATAGCTATTAACCATTATGCGACTAGGGTTTCCATATAAAAAAAAAAAATTTTTTTATATGTATATATATATATATACACACACATACACACACGTATATATACACACACTCTTTTTTTATATATATATATGTGTGTATATATATATTCTGTTCACCAGTTTTGCATCTCTAGAGATCCCAGGCTAAGACATTTGGTACCTACAGTGGTTCCAGAGGAACCAAATCTTAAGGATGAGTTTTCTGAATTGATTCTCAAGTCTGGCTAATCTTAAAGGCACTGATGACTGTCTCCAGTAGTAAATAGGCTATTGCTAATCCATGGTGGGAGGTGACAATAGAAATACGCAAAATACTACTACAACTGGATCAAATATTTGTGAGAGACAAGGCTCTGCCTGATTACATATTTGATACTTTTCTATAATTTTGTCAGAATAAGAATAATAAGGAAGCTGCTTGGTTGGTCCTGCTTTTGCTAGCCACACTGGTGAATGAAAGAAATGGACTCAAAGCTCAAGCACCACATACAAGATCTGAAAGCTGCCACTTGTGCCCAGAAAGAAAACCATATTTCTTATACTAACAAGGCTAATGCTGCCAAAAATAAACTCAGATTCTTATCATAAGAGTGACTGAATTAAAGCACCAGTTGAATATCCAACCTCACTCAAATGGTTTCTGAAGTTAAAGTAAGGGCACTGATTGGGAAGAAATGGGATCCTGAAACTTGGGATGAGGACATATGGGCAGATAGTCAGGAAGCGGGGGACAATGAACCTCCAATTTCTGTTGAATCGCTCTTCCTAACAGAACCAGACCTCTTACTCCCATCTAAAGAGATTCTCTAACTTTGCCGGCTAAGCCACCCTTCCCAGTAAAACAATTATCCCTTCCACCTCCATCTGATGAGATTACCCCAGCTGTGCCTGAAGTGTCTTGTTTGAGTTGTCTCCTGGGGTGGTGTCTGGGGCATTGCCTGGGGCATCACCTTAGGCAGATGCCTTATAAGACACGGCTGAACATCCCACTGCCTCTGCCCATTTTTGCTTCTAGACCTATACCTAGACTTCAGTCCCAACAAGCCCCAAAAGGTGAGCTATGAAGTGTGACCCAGGATAAGCTATGCTAAACTCCAAAAGAACTGCTTGATTTTTCTAATATATACATACAGAAACCTGGTGAATATGTGTGGGAATGGCTATTTTGGGTGTGGGATAACGGTGCAAGCAACATAAAGGTGGATTAGTCTGAGTTTATTGATATAGGCCCAGGAAGCATAGATTCTTCATTCAGTGTTTCAGCTTGAGAGGTTAGAAAAGGATCTCATAGTTTATTTGGCTGGTTTACTGAAGCATGGATTAAGTGGTGGCCTAAAATAAATCAAGTGGAAATGGCAGATCTGCCATTGTATACTGTAGGAGAAGGTATCCAAAGGCTGAGGGAAATTGGAATGTTAGAATGGATTTATTAGGCTGGACCCACAGACCCACACACGGAGTGCCCAGAGGGCTCTCTTTTTACCATAGCAGTGAGGTACAAATTTGGGAAGCAAGCCCCAGCATTATTGAAGACTTCTGTGGTTGCTATTTTATGTAAGTAAGAGTCCACAGTGAGAACTGCCCTAACTGAATTAAGACACCTGACTACAATGCAGTTGACTGGACCCCATGGTGGTAGCATCCAAGTGGTGGCACTCAATCAACAAAGACAAGGTGGGTGTGGTTACCATAACAGACAGTAGAGTCAAAGCAGTAATCAGAACAGTCTGCTCGCATGGATTTATGGCATTGGCTACTTAGTCATAGTGTCCCTGGGAGCGAAAGAGCTGGGAAATGTACATCTCCTGGTACCTAGCGTCTTAGATATCTAGTGCTCCTGTAACAGAAATACCACAAATGGATGACTTTAACAAAGAAAATTATTCCCTCACAGTCTAGGAGGCTATAAGTCCAAATTCAGGGTGCCAACTCCAGGGGAAGGCTTTTTCTCTCTGTCACTCCTACGAGAAGGTCTTTGTCACCAATCTTCCCCTGGACAAGAAGGTTCTCAGCACAGGGATCCTAGGTCCAAAGGATGCACTGCTCCTGACACTTCTTTCTTGGTGCTACTGAGGTCCCCCTGTCTCTCTGCTCTTTTCTCTTTTATATCTTAAAAGAGATTGACTTAAAACACAACTTAATCTTGTAGACTGAGCCCTGCCTCCTTAACATAACTGCTTCAAATCCTCGATCATTAACATCATAGAGGTATGATTTACAATACATTGGAAAATCACACCAGCTGACAAAATGGTGGATAATCGCACAATACTGAGAAGCATGGCCTAGTCAAGCTGATATATACATTTTGGGAAGACAGAATTTAATCCGTAACACCTAGTATGCAGCTATCGACCTGTTAATGCCTTTTTCTCCATACCTGTTTCAAAGTATCACCCGAAACAGTGTGCCTTCTCTCTGACCTAAGTATATAAGGACCAAATAATGTACAGGAATCTCTGTTACATTTTCTCCATCTTACCATTATTTGGCCTCATACGCAGACCCAGTCACTTAATTGTGCAGCAGAATGAAGAGATTAAAGCCCCAACATTCTTGCCAGTGGACCAGGAAGGTAGCTGCTCAGACATCAGAGAGCCTCAGAGAGACAGAGACCAGGCGGCTCAAGAGGGGGATACCATAAAGTTGTTTTTCATACCCCTCCCCACTCCCACAGTTGCATATGCTTTGCTCTGACCCTAAGAAGTAGATCAATCCTTTGAGAACTGCATTATGGGTTAGAACACCAACAAGGTCCCAGACTGAGTGACACTCCCATAGATTACATCCAAATATCACTGCAAAGTCTTCAAAATCTGAACTGACATCTGAGCCACAGCACACAGAAGTTGGGAAAGAACCTGCAGCCTGAACATAACTGGGTCAAGTGATTCCTAAAACAAACAACATCGACATTTTCTGTAAGATTGAAGTAAGACACAGTCTTGGAATCACAGACAAAAACTTTAAAAAGCTACTTTAACCATGCTCAAAGAAGTAACAGGCACAACTTAGAAAAATAGAAAAATACATAGAAACCATTCACAAATGAAAATTTTAGACAGGAAAAACAGAAAAATAGGATAAAAAATTCACTTGATCAGCTCTACAGTGGAATGCTGTTGACAGACAAAAGGATCAATGAGATGAAAACAGTTCAATTGAAAATATCCAATCTGAAAACAGAGAACAAATATTGAAAAAAAATGAACAGAGCCTCAAAAAAATTCAAAAATATCTAACATTTATTTATTGGAATTCCATACGGTGTAGAAAAAATATGTGGTGTAGAAAAAAGTATCTGAAGAAATACTGGCTCAACACTTTCCCAATTTGTTGAAAGACACAAACTTACAGATTCAAGAAGCTATGCAAACTCCAACAAGTTAAACTCACATAATTTTATGCCCAAATGCCTCATTGTCAATTGTGGAATAACAAGGACCAAGAAAATATCTTCAAAGAAGCTAGAGAGAAAACAAGTCATCTCACACAGGAGAAACAATTGGAATGACTCTGTATTCATCATCAGAAGCCATGGAGGCGAAAAGGCTGTGAAAACAACATTTTTTCAACACTGAAAGAAAAGAAACATTAACCCGGTGTTCTATAGGCTGTTATTTCCTTCATGAGTAAAGGAAAAATATTGACATTCTCAGGTGAAAGACGCTTAAGAGAATTCATCGCCACCAGACTTGCTCTAAATGAAACACTAAAGGAAGTTCTTCAGGTGGCAGGCTTGGAATTTCAGGAATTATGGAAAGCAACAAAGTGGAAAGTATCTTCGGAAGTTCGCCCTCCACCAAAGATTAGACAGGTCTATAAAACAAACAACAACACACGTGAAGAAAGTGTTTCTTAGTTCAATCATGTGTATGAGACCAAAAGTACAAAACCAGCCCAAAAGCACTGAAAAGAGGGCAGGACGGAACAGGAATCATGGCGGATGGAAACGGGGAACTGGAGCATAGGAGAGGACAATATTGACACATCATGAATATTGCAACCAATGTCACAAAACAATTGTGTATAAATGGTTGAACAAGAAAGTAATTTGCTCTGTAAAGTTTCAAATGAAGCACAATAAAAAATTAAAAAAAGTGGTAGGTATCTCGGTAAACATATTATGCCAACCCTGTTGTCACTGCACAACATGGCGCAGGACTCCCCTCTTTGCAAAGACTTTCTAGCCTATTGGAAAAACTTTGGAATATACTCTTGGTGGCACATTAGTATTAGAGAATGGGGTTAATTTTGAAAATATGAGATGTCTGTACTCATGCCTGGTGGATAAACTGGATAATAATATTTTCAGAGCGAAATGAGATGTTCTAACAGAAAAATAGGCCTGAATTCCCACGTGGGCCATGAGCCTACTACTCTGAAGGCCTTTCCCAGAGAGGCATTTCAGGCACTTCTAGAGCAGCAGGAGCGCTGGGGAATGCAGGTGTCAACCTCCCCCAGGGCCTTCTCTGAGGGGTAAGTACCTGCTTTAGTACTGAGCTTAGTGGTTCATAAATTGTCATTCTGCATAAGGTCTTCAGGTTCAAGTCTGTAATCCAGCTGGGATTCTGTGTGTGCTGCATCTCTGCATCAAAAGAACATGCTTCTAGAAGCAGAATGCCAGGAGAGAGGCGGTTGGGCAGTTGGCGTTGGGGGGTGCTGCGCAGACAGGGGTGCCCGAGGGAGGCACAATATAGTCATTCTGCAGGAGGTCTAGTCCTTCTGCACAAGAATTAGAATGCTTCTCAATGCACAACAGTTTACATGCAGGACATAAACAAAGTTACTGAAGGACAAAGTTGAATAGTAAACCAAGCCACTCCCTGTCAATCCTTACCTGAGAGGGTCTTCATCAGGACTTCCGGGGATGGAGAAGGAAACAGCAAACGCTGATTTATTTTACCTCTTCCTTCCTCAAGAAACAGGAACTGGTGTTAAGATGTCAGGTGTCAAGCCCCAAACTCCTCTTCTGGTCTGTATTTAAGCTGTATAATAAAACTGGGAATCAGGCAATCAGCCATGAGCAGACAGACCCAGAGTATTCCCAGTGCCCCACATCTTTGAGCTCCAGTGAGATCCTGTTCTTAGTCCCTAGATTAGCAGAGGAGCTGAAAGACTGAAATTCCGTGTTTTCAGGCAACTTGGGCTTCAAGCAGGCACTTATTGCTAAAGTCGTATTTCTCTGTGTTAATTTATGATCCTTAACTCAAATCCGGAGTTTGGAGCTCATTTTGATAACTCCTCGTTAGTCTGCCTAGACAAGAGTCTGCTCACAGTCAGTGATGACAATGGAGGAAACAAAGTCCCTAGCCCAGAGGAGGGACTGTTCCCCAAATTTAGGGAAATGCCCCTGGGGAGCATCAGCGAGGTGCACTGTGGCCTCTGTGGCTTTGCCTTCTGCTCCTGGAATTGCACCCTGGGGGCGTCCATATGCAGACGCAGAGTCCGTGGGTGACTACAACTCCTGCCCTTCTGGGTCATCGTCCGGACGCACGTTGCGATATGCTTCCTGCCCTCCTTCCCAGCATAAGTGCTGCGATCACACGTGGCAGAACCAGTTCCCAGGTCCAGACCCTAGGTCTTGTCCTCCTTGGCCTCAGGCTTCCCCTAGTCCTGGGGGAACCCGCAAGCCTGGCGGGTGCGAGGTTAGCACCCGGCTGGGCGGGCTTGGGCCTGTCTCAAAAGGCTCATGGCGCACGCGGGTTCCGCCTCCTTGGAGTCTGCGGGCTTGCGGTGGGCAGCCCGGCATCTCCTGCCTCCCTCGGGCGCCCTCTCTGGGCAGCAGCTCCCCTCCCCCCGCCCCGCCAACCACCGAACAGTCGCACTGCCTGCTTTCTGCTTCTAGAAGCGTGTTCTTTTGATGCACACATGCAGCACACACAGAATCCCAGCTGGATTACAGACTTGAACCTGAAACGCACAACTTTAAAACTACTAGACTGGGGTGGGGGGCGGTATTGGCAGTGAAAAAAGGAAAAAAAAAAAAAAAAGAAAGAGAACAATTACAAAAAAAGTATTAGAAGACTGTAACCTCACGTTATGGACTCAAGAAGGCTGCGGATACACAACCGCGTAGATAGCATACTGTTGTATCTTTCTTTGCAAATAAGTCTTAGATGAGGGAATTTGGTACCGGGAATAGTTGCAGAGCCTGACTTTGGGGAAATCTGGGATTGATTAATTGGCTTGCATGAGGCTACAAGCCCTGATAATCAATATTTAAAGATGAGATTCGAGCAATCTAGAACATGCATCAGAATTTTTTACAAGTAAATTAGCACCAGAAGAGGCCTTTAACCACTAAATAAAATGGGTCAGTAGTTCAAGATCTCCCTACAAAGAAAATGGCAGACCTAGATCGTTTCCAGTCAGGTTCCAGCAAACATGCAA
Organism: Loxodonta africana; assembly: GCF_030014295.1. Lineage (NCBI taxonomy): Eukaryota > Metazoa > Chordata > Mammalia > Proboscidea > Elephantidae > Loxodonta > Loxodonta africana. Next base: position 177,984 of record NW_026975108.1, read on the forward strand.
GAAACAGTCATTTTAATCTTGTACGCAGTCAACAGAGATTAGAAAACCATGAGACACTCCCCTAACTTGATCCTTATGGCTAGTTTAAAAATGATAACAAATTAGAGAAGGAAGGTAGAAGAAGAGTTAGAGGACAAGCACACTCAGTAACTGAGATGCAAAACCCTACATAAGATGCCAGCAAAGGAAATCCAGCAAAGGGTAAACCACGTAACATGCCATGATCAAGGCGGTTTATTGTAGGCATACAAATTTGAGTGAACATTAAAGATTTAGTAATTTCATTCACCACATGCATAGGTGAAAGAAGAGAAGACATATGCTCACCTCAAGAGATGGGGGCAAAGCAGGTTGATAAAATCCAATCACACGGACAGATAAGGACTAGGTGCAAACATGGAACAGAAAAGGAGTTCCCGAACGTGGAAAACTACAACTAGCATGATAGTTCATGGTGACGGGTGGGACATTCTCTTTAAAATTAATAAAAAATAAAATAAGGATGCTTCTATCATTATTTTTATTAAACATTTAACACTGGAAGTGTAAGCTAGTACAAAAAAAGTATAACTGCTATTCATAGATTATAGGACTGTCTCCATTGAAAACTGTAGAAAATATTGGAATTAATAGTAATCATAAATAAAAAATAAATTGAAATTTCAATGCGTCAGCATCAAGCGGACTCTGTCATAGCTCTTAGGTGAAAGCAAAGGACACTGATAGGGAAAGAGGAGGTTCGGGTGGGCTAGACCAAGGAGGGAAGAAAATTATTCTGCACTGGGCTGAACTTACAAGCACGGGTATGTGTGTTAGTTACCTAGTCCCTCCATAACAAAAAATAACACAACTGGATGGCTTTTAAAGGACAGAAATTTATTTTCTCACAGTTTAGCAGGTAGTAGTTCGAATTCAGGGCATGGCTGTAGTGGGAGGTCCTTCCTTGTCTACCTCAGCTTCTAGTAGATGCCAGCAATCATTTGTGTTCCTGGCCTTCTAGAAGCATCTGTCTTCTTTGTCTGTCTTCCTTTTCACCTGTTTGTGTCTGTGTGTATTCTGCTCCTTTTATAACTAAGAAGAGTTAGGCTTAGGACCCACCCTACATTGGTATGACCTCATTCACATAATAAAAGCAGGCCCCTTATTTCCAAACAAGGTCAGAATTACAGGTACAGGGGTTAGGATTTCCACATACATTTTGGAGGGACACAATTCAATCCCTAACAGTTGATTTACCAGATATTCTGGATTGAGAGTACTCACATGAACAGCTGAGAGTAGTTCCAATTCTTTGCTACATTCAGTGGCTGAAACTTGTCTCAATGGTCACCCATAGGAATGTTGGAGCAATTTATTGTGCAGGACCTGGCCTACCATTCCTAATCATGTCCATTGTGTGGAAAAACACACACTCCCATCACCGAAGTCCTGAGAAATTCATCGATAAGAACGGAATGGTGGTTGGAACCAAGAATTGTTTCATAGCCTAGATAACATGGTGCAGCTGTTAGATATCCACATGGAGATGTCCGGTAATAAAACTTCACCACACACGGAGATGTCAAGAATAATACCAACAGCTAATGCTCATTGAGTACCTACACTGGTGCCAGGCACTCCTGTGCTTTTCCTTTCATGTTTGCTTTTCATGATGGCCATATGAGGAATGTATCATTATAATGCATAAAGAGGTCAATACAGAGAGTTAGGCTGACATTTGAATATATGAGTCTGGACCCAGGAGGAGTTTGAATGGATGGAGGTATAAACCTCAGGTCCATAGCTACAAATAGACAGCAGTAAACTCACTGAGGCATCCTAGAGGGAGGGTGTCAATAGAGAGAGGAGCAGGCACCAAGCCCAAGGGTACTCTGGTATCTAGAAGCCTGCCAGGTGAACAGCAGCCAACAAGCCTCTCTGAAGTCCAGTGTGGTTCCTGGAGGGTTGTCTGTCCTTTCTCTCAGCTGCATTTCCCCAGTGCTCCTCCCACCTGCACTGGGTTGTCCCCTTCATGACGACAGGGACAGTGTGTACCTTTCACCACTGTATCTGCATAACATAGACTACTTCTGGCCCATGGAATATACTGACTGAATGAAAAATAAACAAAGGATAAGTACGTAAAATCCTTCGTAGTTGATACCTTGAAATACATTAAGGGGCTTCATGAGTAAGAGGGAGAAAAATTGATCAGGGCTGCTTCTGAGACCATCCCTTAGGCGTAATGAGTGTTAAACAACACTTAAACAAAGAGATTTAATGGCAGAGATGTATGTTAAAAAGAGGTAAGTATAGGTTGAAGATTACTAGAAACATGCACATTATTGCAACTATAGTCAAATCGCTAAAAACCATATACTACATGCACACAGAATATTACAAAGTAATTTAATGCCCTCATTAAAAAAAAACAAAAAAAAATTACCATGAAAAGACTAATGTTGAATGAAAATATCAGGATGTAATATCTGTGTTAATATACATAAATGTGTGTGCTAATACACACATAAAACCAGTTGCCACTGAGTCAGTTCTGATTCATGATGACACCAGTGTGCCAGAGTAGAACTGTACCCCATAGGGGTTCCAATGGCTGAGTTTTCGGAAGTAGGCTGCCAGACCTCTCTTTCACAGCAATTCTGGGTGGACCTGAACTCCAACTTTCTGTCAGCAGCTCAAGATATTAACCATTTGCATCAACCAGAGACTCTAATACACATACATGCCAATATAAGCAAGAAAATAGACATATCGGAACGTTAATAATTTATTCTATGCATTACGTATGTTTTCTTGTTTTTTTTTTTTTTTTTTTTTGCATACTTTCCCATTGCTTCCAAGTTTTTGAGGAATAGAATGTACTTCTGGAAAAATTCATGAGAGATTTTTAAGTAATGAAATAATTAACAGAAACAGAATGAGTAAATCTGTGGCAAGGCAGCCCATGAACCCAAGATTACAGTAACACTGGTATGAAAAGCAGAATTGTGGAGTCCTGAAGCTCAGTGGTTCCATGCATCCATCAGGAAAGAGGGAAGAGCAAATAAACAAGGAGAAAATACAGTGAGCCAGAGGAGTGGGAGCCCTCTGTTGTGGGCACAGTTTTCTCATGAAACTTTAGATGGACACAGTGGGTGGGATTATCCACTTCCATCATACAAACATTTTTATTACCCTTGATTTTAACAGAACTATGTTATAAAAACAAATAATAAAATAAAGTATAATAAAAGAATAAATCTCATCAGTGGACTACTATCATTTTCCCCAGCCACTGAGGAGGGCAGGAGACACACAAGGGAAAGAAGATGGACCAGTGTGAAAACTCATGCTAAGTGGGGAGGAGAGTGTTTCTGAGACAGGCCTTAGCTGCTACCACCTAGGGAAGTAGGCAGCCATGCACAACCAACTGGAAGAAATGGTACATTATTTCTGAGACCTACTCCAGCTCATAACAAATTATGGATAACATGGGGAAGAATGAGATTTCCAGGACACTTAACTGTTTTTATGAGAAACCTGTACATAGAACAAGAGGCAGTCATCTAAACAGAACAAGGAATACAGCATGGTTTAAAGTCAAGAAAGGTGTGCATCACCGTTGTATCCTTTCACCATATGTATTCAACCTGTATGCTGAGCAAATAATCTGAGAAGCTGGTCTGAAGAAGAATAAGGCATCAGGATTGGAGCAAGACTCATTAATAACCTGAGATATGCAGATGATACAATCTTGCTTGCTGAAAGTGAAGAGGCCTTAAAGCATTTACTGCTGAAGATCAAAGACTACAGACTAACAGCCTAACAACTGGACCAATAAGCAACATCATGATAAACGGAGAAAATGTTCACGTCATTAAGGGCTTCATTTTTACTTGGATCCACAATAAACACCCACGGAAGCAGCAGTCAAGAAATCAAACGACACATTGCATTGGGCAAATCTGCTGCCAGAGGCCTCTTAAAGTGTTCAAAAGTACAGATGTCACCTTGAAAACTAATGTGCGCCTGACTCAAGCCATGGTGCTTTCAGTCGCCTCATACGCATACGAAAGGTGGGCAATGAATAAGGAAGACCACAGAAAAATTGAAGGCATTGAATTACGGTGTTTGCAAAGAATATTGAATATACCATGGACTGCCAAAAGAATGAACAAATCTGTCTTGAAAGAAGTACAGCCAGAATATTCCTTAGAAGCAAGAATGGCGAGGCTTCATCTCACATATTTTGGACATGTTGTCAGGAGAGATCAGTCCCTGGAGAAGCAGGTCATACTTGGTAACAAGTGGCCACAACAATTGGCTCAAACATAACGACGACTGTGAAGGTGACGATAGGTAGTTTAACATACATTTTGACCCATATGAATTAAAATTTAAACAATTATTTCATGCCTTTTTGTAGGGGTTTTAGAATATACAATTAAAATAAATGTAAACAATTAATAGAAAAAATCTCTGAAAATAAAATTTAATTTTTTTAAATCACTGCTCCATACCCCAGATCTAAATGGCTTGATATAAAGCACTGGTCTTTGTGATTCACAAAAAGGAGGTGCCAATTCCTGGAGGGGGGATGGGAGGATAGAGAGAGTTGGAAGCTGGCAAAATTGTCACGAAAGGAGAGACTGGAAGGGCTGACTCATTAGGGGGAGAGCAAGTGGGAG